>NC_134480.1:16350840-16404227 GCF_964194025.1 Convolutriloba macropyga
AGGTTCGACTATTCACGTCCTGACAATCATTAATCTGGACTTCAAACAAATTCTAAAAATCGTCTTAACAATTTATTAAAGTATCCGCGCCAAAGTTACTTTACATTTTCTTCAAACTATGTTGAACAAACAAAAATATAGACTATTCATCAGGCCCATTGTATGAGCTTCAAAAAATCATTAGACATAAACTAAGCCCATCGACATGAGTTTGTTACTTGAAATATTGTCTCAACACAATCAGGAAGTGTCTAAGTTCACGTTTTTTTTGCGTGAGAAGCGTGAAAATTTTTGAACAAATTTTCTTTTGTTATTCTCATTTGTGATATCTGCTAAATAGCCGCAAGCACGCAAAGTTCATTAAGCCTCTTGTTTTCGCTTCAATTTTGATAATTTATTTGTAGTTTTTCCCAGATCAAATTGGATGTTGCTATTGTTTTTGTTTTCTTTTTGTCAATGACTTCAATTACCCATTATTATGTCAAAGTGACAAAATGTTTGTCTTAAACTAAGCTGCAAAAATATGAATTATCAGGCGCAAAAGATAATAGATGCAACAAAAAATGGTAGTGAAATCGCTTGAGGAATACTTTTTAGTATTTTTTGCCAAAATAACTTTTGCCCCCCCCCCCTCGCTTCTGAAAATATTCGAAGTAATCTGTCATTACTTCAAATCCTGACACTTCCTGCAGGTAGAGAAACAGGAGCATAATAAAGTCGAAAGTTAATTAAGCCTAAGGTTAGAACGAAATGCTAATGCATAAATTTAAGAACTTGATGTAGGTCTAGAACTTTACTAAGTTTATTTTAAAACTCTAATAGATTCGTCTTACGTCACTTTTGGTCAATTAAAATTTAATCACTCAAACGGCTTTTTAATTTTGCCTGTGTTCTACCTGGTTTGCGCGATGTTGGCCGACATGGGGTTTACCCGACAACAAATAATGAAAAATTACCCAACAGTTTACATAAAATTTGTTAGTAGAATAATTCTAAAGCTGATTGGCCATTAAAAACAATTTTTCATGTGCAAGCAAATACAGGGCACAGTTTTTATCAACTAGTGTATTGAAAATCTATCCGTCGTTTCACCCCTCCACCCACCCTACGCCATGGGTTGCGGCCACAGAGGACGAGTGGAGCGTCACCCGACCACTCACAAAGAATACTGGTCCATCGAACTTCTCATGTATCAACCAAGGAGGTTTTTGACCAGCTTTGATGAAACTCTCGGATAAATTTTTTTATTTTTTCCTGCCGGCTAAACGCCCTGTCGCCAATTTTCCTATCATCTTTATTTTGACTTGTGATACAAGAATTATTCAATTTGCTGGAATAATAGCTGGTTTTTAAATAATGTCAGTATCCACAGTTTAATGTCAAAATTGAAGCTATGAAATGATTTATGATGCTGGCTAATGTATCTAATGTTATTTGGCTATCTCGCATTTCACCCCTTTTTTAAGCAGCAACAACTTCGATAAGTTTTTCTCTATTTTTTGTGTAGCACTACAATTGAAGCTTAGCATCATCAAAATTTTGTATTCGGCGGGGGATGCTTCAAAAATTAGACAGATATGTATTGATTGACCATAACAATGGAAAAGTTTTAAAAAGTTTTGAAAGCTATCGTACCATAAAGCTAGACACAGAAAACTTTCACCTCGTTGAACTCAGATATTCCTCTAATGCGTGAAAAAAGGCGTGAAATGTTGCAACTATGTGTGATTTAATTTTCCATTTTTCCCACCGAAAAATAAAAGACGATTGAACCGCTTTGTTCTTTTAGTTTGTCTAAGTTTGAGTTTTTATGCAACTCTATGGCGAATTATTAGAACGAAGAACACAAAACAACTCATCTTAAAATCAAAATCAAATGCTCAGCATAGATACGATTGTTACCAAAAAATAGGATGAAATGGAATAGAATGGTCTATTTAAATGCTTAGCAAGCCATTCTGATTTTGGCAGAATGTTTTTATTACTAATATATCTATACGGCGTATCTCCAGCGATGATATTGTTCGAATTTTTCAAAGAAATGGACCAAAATAATTGGAAAAACACCAGATTGACGGAAGTCGTTTTTTACATCTTCAAACGATATAAACTCTCTAGATTATGGAGAGTTTGAGAAATTTAACGAAGAAACAAATGCGTTTTCAGGATCGCATTTTTCAACAAGATAATACACCTATTCATAAAATCAAAAACTGTCAGCAATTTCGTGAAAGAAAAGAAAAGAGGACAGCAAACAGTCTGGACCTGAACTCAATTAAATATGTATGATCAATTTTGGAGCAGCTATTACAAAAACAGACAGGTTAGTTTAGAAGAAAAAGGTCTGCACATATAAAACGAAATTAAAACAGATGTCGTTAGAAATTTTTTAAAAGTTGTATTCTAGTCGTTAAAAAAATAAGGGTGAAATTACGTGTAACAAGAGAATTACTTATTTTGATTTCAAAATGTTTTTAGTTGGCTCCAATTTTCAGATGTACATACTTTTCTGGTATTAACCTGCATGTTATTTTTAGCATAATTTTTAGTTTTAATGACATCATGAAGTGAAAGAAATCTGCTTTTGCCGACGAGCTTAGAAAAATGAACGTTTACTGAATCATTGGTTGCTTTTTTGCCAAATGGTTCATAAAATAGTTATAGTTCCTGCTTCTCAGGCAAAGATGATCCATGTTTCTGGTATCTTTAAGATGGAACATACATGATTTCTTGGTAATTTTGAATCACACATTTGTGAAAGACATAATCTTATGACAATAATAGCAGTCTGATAGGTAATTTCTTACGATGTCGCGGTAGCAATTGATACTCAGATATGACCGTTGTATTGTTACTCAGCAATGTTAACTCGCGGGTCTCTATCCCGGGTCGAGGTTTGTTGATGAATATTCGTAAGAAGTTCGGTGAAATGCGGTGAAAAAAATTAATTTCCACCGCGCATTTCTTACATCTTTTTGAATGCGATGAATGTGAATTATTTTTTTTCACCCCGTTCTCGGTATTCTGACAAAAAAAACACTTACATGCACGGTTTTGAACCTCCCACCTCATGCGTATTTTCAACTTCTTATTCCACTGCACCAACTTTCACGTACTTCTATGATATTTCTTGTGTTAGTAAACGTTGGAAAACTAAAAGAAATGCGGTGAATTTCGCAGTGAATTTTTGAAAGAAATGTCATGAATTGCGGTGAAATATTTTCTTTCACCGCTTTCACCAAAATCACCGCACTTCCTACAAAAATTTACCCATGAAACTCGACCCGGGATGCAACAAATAATGGCTTTGAAATTTGTGTTTTTCCATTTTTGATCATTAAAATTGCTTTACATGAATGATGTAATACAGACTGTTGGTGAGAAGGCGGTTGAAATACTTATCTTTTGAAAATTTTTCTATTAATTGTGTTTCCATTTTTTATTTTCTTAACTTTTTCTAGAGAAATTAAGTTTCGACTTTTGTGAGTTTCTAAAATGGCAAATTTTGACTGGGTTGTATGAATTTTGCTAGTATTTTAAAAAGAACTAATTATGATTCGCTTAATGACAATTGTTTTCAAACACAATTAATATATATATATATATATATATATATATATAAACAGAAAACCATATAGCTACATGGCAAAATCCCTAACCACAATATACCAGAAAAATTCACTAGTCAATGAAAACTTATTGTCAGTTCAAATGACTCAAATCGTTTCCAATGACTCAAAAAAGGCCCAACATAAATACAAATAAAGTCAAGATTCACAAATTTCACATAAACAGTTATAAAGTAAATGGCATCTCAATGAATAAAAACATTAGCTAAAAGTTGCAGTCAATAGAGTAGCCAAAAATGCCGCATTAGAAAGCGATTGATAACTCATATGCTTAAGACTATCTGATCAGAGCACATGAAAAACAACCAATATCAGTCAGCATGAAAAATCAGCTTATATATATATATATATATATATATATATATATATATATACATATATATATATATATATATATATATATATATATATATATATATATATATGTTGTCTAGGGAAAGTGAGATAAATACTGCACAAATAGCTCTACCAAATACTACTTATTATTTTTATTACTCCAAAACAGTTTAAACCTAACAAGTTTTCTCACAAATGGTAGAAAAAGAAGTTATAAGGTAATATCTAAATTGTGGAATCCATTTTGAAAATCTTCTTGTTTATTCTCCGCGTCGTTCACTGTCCTGTGTAGATTATTCCAGTCGTTGATAGTTAATCGGAAATTTCGCCGTTCTAGTTTTTGACAAAAACTGGCACAATTAATTACACTAAGACTTAAAATGTGAATTTTTTTACGAGAACAATTTCTATTTTTTTTTGGCTGCAGCCCCCATAAAACAACGAATCTATTCAGAAAAGATGAAAACTGATTGAATACCAGCTGTTTGAAGGCTTGAATTGCATCAAAAATGTGTTTTAAGATTTTTTACTATTAATTTTCCAATTACGAGATTGAGTTTCTGTACGGTTATGTGTAATGTATCGTTGATAAGTCACCCCTCATTTGATATTCTGACAATTGTACCGAGTGAAATAATGTGAACAATGTAATTAATTACATTGTTCACATTATTTCACTCGGTACTAAATTAATGTCGCCACCGCAATCATACTGAATAAATTCAACTGCCTAATGCTCAGTAGGCCAGTTGATCACATTTTCACTAATGCCCCAGTCTTAATTAAATACATTCAATTGGTCGGACACTTTTGGCTGGTATATCAATTTAACCTGTCACTTTCTTTTCGAGAAACGAGTCGGCTCAGTCTAAATAATCTCAAAGCTGAGACTTTTTGCCATCAATTTTTAAAAGAAAACTATATCTATACAATGGATACATGTCATGAGAGGCTATAAAGCTGTGGCGATTGCCGATTTGGCCGACAGGTGATTTAGCCAACAATAAAAAATGGAAAATTAAGCCCACAACCCCCACCGCGCGCCAATCACCAATTGTTACGGTTGTAAAGACTTGTGATGTTTTGACCAATAAGATTTGCCCACCAATCAGAATTAAGCTGTCGGCTAAATTTCTCATTTTTTTCTTGTCGGCTAAACCGCTCGTCGGCCAATACTCCTGGGCACCTAGAGCTGTCTACTTAAGAATGATTTAGCATGATAGAGTTTCAGGTTTTATTTCGTTACCTGTATTTTTCAACAAGCTATTGTTCTTTCTATGGCATTGCAATAATATATATATATATATAGTCTTTGAAGAAAGATCGTAGCCATGTGAGCGCGTGACGAAATTGAAGTTGTTCACGCGTTTTTTAATCTCCTTTTTAAGTTTGATTTGTGTCCGAAGTTGTTCGAAACAATATTTTCTATAGAAAACAGGCATAATATTCAAGGCTATTTGTCAAACAATGAAAAATTACGGGGTAGAACTTGTTTGTATAAATTATTGGTATTTTGTGGTAAATGACGTATAAATGCAGCAATATGTTTTGACACTGACATTTGACAAATTTACGACTTGAGGATGGAAAATAGACGCCATATCATCTGCAACAGTTCCGGGCAAAAACAAATTCATTAAACATTGATAAGCACAATTCCTGAATTTTAAAAAATCTGCTTTTGAAAAAATACCCCCCCCCCCAGCCAACATAATTACGATGTATCCGGTCGCTGTCGTTACGTTTTTAGTGCAATCGTTTGTGTTCAATCACTTCAGACGAACTAAGTTTCGTATATCTCAGAATAACTGATTTCGCATCAATCTGACTACCAGTAAAAAGGGATGAAAAAATCAGAATAAAATCTAAAGATGTTTTGAAAATATTGTCTTTGCTAAAAATGATTTTTGGCAAGTATATTTAGAGAAAGGGTTCCTTACTGGCTCGTTTTCGTAAAACAATGTTTTAGATTAGCATATGCGAGAGTAATCTGTTGAAATCAAGTACATTGTTACAGTCATCATTATCTAATGTAGCGCATAATTGTATCTGTTAAGGCAGAGTGCAGACAAGCAAAGTATTAGCTCTCACTCCTTGAGCAATGCTGCTAAGTATTTAGCCGCAGCTTATATCTAAGATTGTTATTTGCGTATATTGCTCTGCTACTGGGCTTGAATTGCCAGCCCGTGCATTGCATCCTCATAGAGATGAAAAAAGCTGCTACAAAAATTATGTTTTTCATAGTGATGGCTTACACTTCTTGCCAGTTGGCATAGTATCACTGGTTGGTTCACTATGTCGACATGTGCGATAGCTCTAAATATAATAATTTTTGTTTTGCACGTTAAACTACTACAGATTAGTAAAACTCGAAGATTTTTTTAGAACAATTTTTTTTTGTCCACAATGGTTATCGGCCAACAAGTTTTAGTAAAACGTTTCCTAACTCTAATTTTAACTACGAGTTGCAAAACATGTCAATGTTAGAGCCAAAAATTATGGTAAGATTAGGTCAACAAAAGCAGTTTAAGTACTTCAGGAGTTTCATCAAAAACATTTGATAGCATTCAGTCTTACAAAAATCAACAGTCATTGGCAAAGGACAAACTAATTAACGGATTGTAAACTCAAAATGGTTGTTTAGTATAACTTTCAATGACAATTTCTATCACCATTTCTATCTGTACAGTAGACGGTTAAAAGTTTTTCAAACAATGAAATATCAATTTTTCGATTGTCTGAACAATTTTTTTTGATTTTTTTTTCAAATTGAAGAGTGCAAATTTCGTTTGGCTACGTTGAAAAAATCACAGCAAAAGGATAATATTTTAAGGTGAACTTAGTTTATTTAAGACCGTCATTTTTTTCAAGCAGCTTTTCAAAACTTTGGAGGTCGACACTCCAATCTCTCCTTTGATATATAATATCACCAAAATCACTTGCCTTCAGTTACAACCTTAAAACTTCCAGCGTAACATTTAATTTGAATTTTGTTTCTATCCCCTCAGCGTTTTGTTTACTCTCCTTGCCTTGTCTTCGAGAACATTCAAAAGATATTGAAAACTCCCGAAACGGATCTTGACTGACAATGGCACAGCTGCTTGAGATACAAAAAATAATTGAAAACTATTCAATGCACGTAAATGTTTTTAAAAAATGAGAACCAAAAACTTTGACACTTGTTTGAGAATTTATGTGAAAACTTACTGGCCTCGGAATGTTATTTTTCATTATGTCCGGCTCAAAAATTCAGAAATACACAAAGTTTAGGCTTCCAGGCATTTTGAACACTTAGCGTGTTTAATTTTATTGAGTGGGATGGAATGCCTTGTAATTCTGCTTGAACAAATTTTACCGCATTGGGCCTAATGAAAATCTTTGTTCAACATTTCGATCAGTTTAGTACTTGAAAATGAGAGCGAAATCATTTGAGCTCAATAAACTCATAGCTTTTATTGTTTTTGCATGACAAAAAGAGAAATGGTTTTCAAACTTTTCCTATTTGCTTTGATAAACTTTTTCCGCTCTACTAATTAATTTGTACGAAAAAAGCCAAGAAAGAATACATCAAAAAAGAGATTACATGATGCTTGCGACTTGTTTCAAGATATAGCTTCAATAATGATAAGCACATTACCTTAAAGATTCTTCTATTTTTAAAATTTCGATACCAGATCTTAAACTTTGTTTTCTTTCGTCAAAAGTGAAGGAAACGACGATTGAAAGCTCACAAAAATTTTTTGTACGGGTTTTGTTTCAGAAAGTTTATATAAACGGGTTCTCATTTTCTACCTCATGATTTTAATTTTTACATTCAATTTCTTTTTATTTTGCCACTTTTTAAATAGTTTGTATCAATAGAAGATTTCTCTGCAGAGCTTTCAGCAGATAAACTAGTGTTTGCTATGAAGCAAAAACAAATGCTTTTTTGAATTGATAAATATTTTTCTTCTAGAAGATGTGCATAAAAATAAATTTGTAATGGTGAAAAAAATTTTCTGCCCGTCTAAAAGATTCTTTGGAACAAGCAACTATCCTTTAGCCCAAATAAGTGTTACCGACAAAACGAAAACCCATAGTATTGAAATGGAAATGAGATGAAAGACTGGCGCTTGGCGCTACTTGTGAGTACGAAAAATTCCCAACATATGTTTGAATCAGGCGATGTGGGTTCATACTTGGATTTGTTTGAGGTCATGAGCCCACCAGCCAATTTGAACTAATCAAAGTCTGACAATAGTTCAATTTCGGCTGGAAGGGTTAACGCAAATTTGAACGCACGAAAGTCTGGAAATGGGGATTTTTGAACGCACGAAAGTCTGGAAATGGGGATTTTTGAACGCACGAAAAATTTTGAACGCACGAAAGTCTGGAAAAAGAAACTTTCCGTCTGGGACCTCAACCTGGGTTTGGCTTTAAGCTCTAATGATGAGCTACTTGAAACGAGCACCTCAATATAGGCTAATTAATGACTATGTTGGATATCGCCTACAATTTGGGATTGAGATTAAAAATGTATTCCGAATTAGCTAAAAAACAACAGCAAAATTCCCCGACAGCGCATTAGTTTGTTCCTCATAAGAACAGCCCCAATCTGGATCTTTCAAAATTTTTGTTCAATTTATTACAACTTTTTCTTCGCAGGATATCTTTTTTCTTGCAGATATTCAATTAGTACAAAAATTCAGCAGTTTTGCGCATCATCAACCTTCGATGTTCATAAACGTGAAGCTTTCATTGACTGATTGAACAAAAACTTGTTAAAAACAAAAATTTGGACACAATAAGGAACCCCGTTTAAATTGGTGAATTGGAACCCCGAAAAATCAATGAACAAAAAAATGAGGCATAAAAAATTAAAGTCTAATTTAATGATTCCCACAAGCTTTTTTGCAGATGAACAATTTAACAAAAATCAAGTCTTTAACAAAAATGGGAGCCTTTAACAAAAATCAGGCTCCCATCATAATGATATACAAGGAAAAAATAAATAGGGCCACGAATTTAGATAGAGATGCCACTTTGTATAAGATCTTTGGGTTAATTTTAATTTTGAAAATATCGGTTTATTGTTTTGACCCCACTTAGTGGGAAGAGGAACTACATACTCAACTGCTTTTTTTTGTTCAGTCAATTTTCGTCGATTTTTGTCCAGTCAAAATTTTCAAAATTCAGCAACTTTTCCCATTTTCTCTTAAAAATGACATCAAATATGCCTAGTTGGTCCACTTTGTCAATTTTGAACGGTGGTGCAGACGTAAAAACTGCCAAACCAATATTCCTTTACTCAAACAGGGTTTAATTGTGCCTCCAGTTCCTGAGAAAAATTTTTGGAATAACATTTTCTTTCAGAAACCGATATTTATGAAGAAATGCATGATTAAACTCTGATATATTAAGATTTTCGTTTGTAGAATGATTCAATTCGGATATATTAAGATTTTCGTTTAGCAAAAACCGATTACAAAAGATTTTAGAACGATTGTGTTTTTTAACAGCCGAGCAGAGAGAGCAAGAAAATTCTTCTCCCATCGTTGAGTTTTCAGAATGGATGAAACAGGATTGTTTTTTGGATATCGTTTTCGAAAAATTTCTCTGCATATTTTTCAGATCAACAACTAGAAAGCCTTTTTTCATTTAATGGAGCATTTAATAAGAAGTCTCGTTACATTTCAATAAGGTCTAATGCAACAATATTGTACTTTTTAATGATTTGTAAATGATCTTCGAAAATTTGATGTTTTTATTGTAGTTTATGATTGAGTCTATTTGATCAAATTTTTAGTTGATTGTCCAGGGAGCCATCAAAAAATCTAAAATTTTCTTTGATAACAAAATGATTTTTTGATAATATAACTCGATAAGTATCCAAAATTCAACATTTAATTTTGATAAGAAGAATTTTTTGTCCAATTAACTAATTAGGTAAGATTTAGTAGATTTTTGTTTTGACGGAGAAGCAGCAGGGGTAGAATTAGTTTTGATATGGTTGCGGAATAGTACAGTTCAAAGACTATTCGGATTTTATGGGGCGCTGTATATGTCTATTTTTTAAAATACTTTTGATTTTTTTGCTTTTTTTAATGCTCGCTAGAGAACAGAATGATTTCAAATCAAACTTCAATTATTGACAGCCCATGTTTACAAACGAAAAAGAATCAAGGGAGCATATATAACAATTTAAGCGAAAAGCATATGGTTTTGTTGGGTTTAACACGATTTGCATAAAAAAAAGTTCGAGAAGTTTTGATTTCTGCCTGCATTGAGTGTTGATGTGCAGTCTATTGACATAGTCTCACCATAGACATGTGCAATTGCCTTTCCAAAAATGAAAAGTTAAACTATTCATAATTCTTCAGTTGAAAACTAACGGTCGTTTTGTCTTACGGTTCTAAAAGATTGGTTTAAATAAATGTCTTTTTTGAGATTTACCAATTTCAAATTTATTTTTGCAATCTTTAGGTGAGGTATCATTCGAGAAAGATGTCAATTTTTTTTGAAGTGAATTATGATGTAATCTTAATATTAATTGTTGTTTTTTTATATAATTGTTTTTTGGCGTTGATACTACGAGTTTCCATAAATTCTCCATTTGTTTTTTTGATACTTTCCAATTTTTTTTTCTCTTTTTATATCTGGTCCTATTGTCATTTTAAGGGCAAATTAAGGACAAATCGCATATCACATTAATGGCGTTGCAATAAAGTGCAATTGATCATGTTCGATAATTTTGCTGAAAAGATTTTGCTCCTGTAGGCTTCGACACCGTTTGCTCGCAAAATTGAAGTAATTTTTCGATTTTTACATTTGTTTATTCTTTTTTTTAGTCGTTTAACGTTCAGGGAAATGGTTTTTCATGACGGTATAAATGACACTATTGAATGATTCCAGTTGATAGTTAATTGCCTTTATGACTTTGAATTTATTTATTTTGAAAAAGTTTGTCTTCAGTCGACTTCTTAATTGTTCTGAGTAAAGACAGTTCCGATATCATTTCAGGTAAAATGCAAGTCATTTAATTTAGTTAGTGTACTTTTAATCTCATATTTTGACCTTTTAATTAAATTTTTTTTTAGAAAAAATGGATAGAATTGAGTTTTGGTCGTAAGTAATGCTTGTTGTTTTTATTTAATTTTGTTGTTCGTCCTGCCTCTTACTCTCCATGATTGCAGTTTTTATCGGCTCTCTAATGAGCTATTTTTTAAATTCGTATAATTGCTAGAGCTTAAAGCCTGAATTTTTAAATCGATGAACGATTATTTTCGATCAATAAGTAATTTTCGAAAATGTGGTCTCTTCCTCTTTTGGTGAACTTTTAAGTCAAAAAACGTGGTTGAGCGGGGTCGGAACATTATGCGTGGACGCACATTACCGGGCCTCCTTGTTGGATTATGTGATCAGATTCCTAGTTATATAAATCTGCACAACCGAATTTTTGCTCGCTCTCTACAGTAACTGATTTAACAACAAATTAACATTTTATAATAGTCATTTAGACGAAGTTCTTCCAGACCGACAATTTTTGTATTCCTAGAAGATAAACTTTTTTCTTGTGTTAGCTTACAAGATTAACATTTATTAAAAGATTCCTGTAAGATCTCACAAAGACTGCTGGTCTCGACTGGGGAAGGCAACAAAACATGGAAGTGTACTCCGAGGTACAAGCTCTGTTTTCTTAGTGAGATGACTATAAATGATAAATCTTTTTAAAACATCGCCAGCCAACTTCATTTATCCTTGACGCCTGTAATTTAGGTACAAAATTGTCTGGATCGATTGGCTATATCCGGCGTAACATTCACCATCTGTCTTAAAATCCGCGAAATATGGCGACGGCAGATCTAACTATTTTAAGCAGCGAGTTTCTAAGCAAAAATTGAACAAACAGACCAAACAATCACAACAAGTGTCAGAATTTAAGATGCAAAACATCTTCAGAAACTTCAGGCCTTGAAAATCTCTAGTCATAAGCGATTGTCCACGAAAACTTTGTATACGAGGAAAAATAGGAAATAGGAAAAAATAAAAACTCGCTGCTATAATTGTTCGCTGTCTCATCGTGAGTGTAGATTTTTATTAAATTACAATCAATTGGTGCTGTTGGGAAAACATTTTTTTTCAAATATTCGTTATTTAATGATTTTTCTTACTTCAAAAATTAATTTTGAAACAGTCTTCAACCTAAAAGCGGTAAAAAAAGGATGTCAGAAGTTTAAAAAAATTACTTGATGGCTTCAGATCAATTAAACAGATATTTTTCACGTTTCATTTAGAATGCCAAACTGAAAAAAGTGTGATATTTAAACAAACACTTTCATAACAGCTATTGAGTAAAAGGGTTAAGAGGATAGATTTACCCGAACCAAATTGCAACTTCCTTTTACCCCGTGAACTATTTCTGTTTAATGTGCCTTTTATGCAAAATGGAGCCATTTTTCATATTTATTGACATATGACACAAATATGACATGAATTGTTCATGAAAACGAAGATTTAACTCAGCTAAGTATCAATATAAGTGCTCTATAATAGGTATAAATGAAATAAGCTCAGTTAGAAAGTTCTGTTGAAGGTAGCTGCAGTTCATACTTATAAAGTTAAAAAAAAACTTTATTTCTTGTCCAGAGTCCGTTCTTTTAAATTGAGTTTCTCAATTTGTTTTTACACATGAATTTTCAACACATTGTAAACCAAAAATAACTCTGGATTACGGAATTGTTCTGTCTTGAAAAAGAATTACAAAGATCGAGTCATTAAAAATTGAAATTAATTTTCAAAGTCGCGCGTTTCTCACAAAAACTAATTTGAGTTTTTTTGAACTCATCCAACTCGATTACAAGGATGCTTTCAAAAGAGAATTTCAAATAATTGCTGGCGTGCAAAATTGTTTAAGGGAAAAAATGAAACAAAAATTCTTGAAAGTGACGCCGTAATCAGTAGCAATTTCAATAAGCAGCAATTTCTTTTATTTTCTATATTTCGCTTATATTACGTGGAACTATAGAACAAAACTCGCTCATCTTTTCTCATCTCAGATTAAGATGCCAGACCCATGCAGCAACCTACGATCATATCATTTGGTTTGTACACAAGAGTGCATCGTGTGATTAAAACTATAGGGTCTAGAAATGGATAGGTTTGTTCAATGATAGAACATAGGTCTGATCAGAGAGCAAGGTCTTCACATTTTATAACCATAACTCACACGAAAGTCTGATGAAAGTCTGACCAAATTCTGAGCATAGTCTATGGTTCGTCGCACAACACTTTGAACAAGGGTTGCGTGAACGTCTGATCAGAGACTACAATTTGTACATAGTCTGATCATATGATGATTTACAGCTGAGCTGATAACAAATCAATATTTGAGCTTTTTAATTTTTCTTATGTTTTTATTACCATTGTTTATGGTCACTCAAAAACAAGACAAAAAGTTGATATTTCCGAAAAAAATTGTTGATAATGTTGTTAATTAATTGTTTACCTAACTTGAACAGGATGTACTAACTTCTTGAAGTGTAAATAACTGTTCTATACGTTTAAATAAAACTGCATATTTTATACGAGTTTTAAAAAATTGCAAAAAATTATACGAGTATACAAGAATGGAAAATTTGTTAGGCAATGGTCGGATCAGAGGGCAAATTCTGGAGGATAGATTTATCAGAGGGCAAGTGGGTTGCATTAAAATTGCACAAAGTGTTCACATCATACAAAAGTTTCGCCGAAATTGGCTCACACTAAATTCTGATAGGAGGCATCCTTGGTTAGTACAAGAGACGGCTACATTAGCAAAAAAAATCGCACTGTTTCTTGAGTCACACAAAACTCTGAGTCAGAGGTCACGTTTGTCTGGCTTGATTAGTGAACAAAGTCTGAAAAAAGGTTGACCGAAGATCGTTTGAATTAAATTACCAAGAGGAAAAGTTGTTTGGAAACTAGCAGGATAAACATGGCTTCAGATTGCATTGTAAATTTTTGTTTTTGAATCATTATTAATGTGGATAACTTTTTAGCAGATTCAATGTTTAGTCAAATAAATTGATAAAATAATTGGATACCAACAACAAGTTTCTGCTAAAAAGAGCAAAACCAATTGACGAAAAATATAAAAAAATTTCATTAAAAATCCAAAATAATAAGTTAAAATTCCTACATTCGCTACAATCATTATTCAATAACACGTATTTTGTTAGAACGATTGATCGATAGATCAATAAACCAAAACAGTCAATTACTAACTATTATAGTTAGATATTCTGCACTATTCAACAAAAAAAAAATTAGAGAAGCTTAAGGAATAGGTAACCTTCATATTCAAAATCCGATGCAGCAATTTTTTGCAATTGTAAATCCTGATCAACGCAGTTTTTTTAAGAATGACTATCTATATTTACATTTCAACACAAATTTTTTTCCTAATTATTGCTAGTGTATGTGTATGTGAAATATAACCGATACCTTTAATAGATTCCAAAAAAGTTATTGAACAGTCATATTTATTTTTTGCTGCCTAATATAGTAGAATGCGCAAAATTAATTGTGATCGATAGTTCAAATATTCTATAATTGAATCAGAATTTAAATTGCTGATCAAAAGTAAAATTCGTACTACAAGTCCTGTACACTTGTAAATGAAATTTATTTTCTTACCCGTACTTAAGGTTCAGTGTCAATTAATACTGATTTAGAACATTTTCAGAGAAATTTCATGGTTTAGTAATGAATCAGAGGATTTCAGAACCAACTGTGCAGTGATTTCTGAATTTATGTAAGTCAGAGCGAAATTCAGAGAAAATATTCTGTATTCCTCTGAATCAGAAGATAATTCAGAATGAATCACTGAATTAACTCTGAATCAGACAATTTCAGCGCAAAATGTGTCCTGAATTAGACTCTGAATCAGTACTGAATTCGACTTACAGTTAGGCACGGGTACAGCGTTTCAAATCCTGTTGTTGCTGATACAATGTATTAACTGAAGAAATATTCAGGATTCCTTCAATTTTTTGAGATTCAATTACAGTAGCGAAAAAACAAACATATAAAATCAAAATGTCGAACAAAATGATAAATCGGGAATCAAAATGTGAGAAAGCAAAGGGTACATAAAGAGTTTTTCAGTAATGCAAGAAGCATATTGAAACTTTAGCATTCATTTCGACTCGCCAGAAGCTAAAAAACTGATTAAAGCTTCTAAAAACAAAAAAAAATTGTTAGGTCACAAAAATATTTTTTATTGACGAGAAAATATTTTCAATATCGTTTGTTTAATAATTTCATGTTTTTTCCCTGAATTTGTGATACAAAAATGAACAGCTTGTGGATATCAACAAAGTCTCAACAGGACTGCAATAGATCTTAATTCCAATTAGTAAACAACAGTTCCTCCTGAAGTAGAGAAAAGCCAAAACATCTGATTCCATGTATAAGAGTATGCTTAGAGTTGACGTGACCTATACTTATGGAGTTATGCCCAATGGTTTTCGCGGATTAAAAACCTCAAATTTTTATATTTTTTAAATAGGTATACATGTTGTTCAGTAACTCATTGTCATCTTCACATTTTCTGTTCAACTCAAACGCCCTATCATTCTTCAGCTTCAAATAGGGATGTTCTAGTAAAAAAAAAAAAACAATTCTTGGGGCTTTAATAATTCGTCTTCGATGCGGTTCATGAGAATTTAATGATTTTAAGGACGATTTGAGCCCCCCCCCCCCACTAACTCATTTGGTGAGACATCAAAGAACCAAATTTAGCTTCATCTAAATAAAAATTGGTTGGTAAAAAATAGTTATATAACTTACGGCCATCTTCAAGCGGAGGCGTTTCAGCAGTCGGCTCAGTTTTATAAGTGACTTCTTTTGCCATACTTCTTTCAGTACTCATGTTGCAAATATAATCCAATTATTGAGAGTAAACCACAATTAGGAATCGACTTGAATATAGTCAAATGGAACAAACACTAAAAGTATGACGTAAAAGTTGTTCAGAAATTATGCAATAAACAAAACTTAACTGATTATTATGTAATCTAAATCAGAAATAAATTATCACAGTCGATAAAATTTCCATTAGGGCGACAACAAGTTGGTAGCAATTAGCAAGCCAAAAAAATTGAATAAATAAATTTACAATTCTGTGATAAATAAATGAACTCCACCGAACAATATGGAAGAACGAACTAAGTTAAATAAAAGATTTAAATAAAAGATGTTAAATTTAAAACAAATATGTTAAAATTCGTGACGTTCTTTTTATAATGGATGTAAATAGGGTAAATAAGGTACACGTATGATTAATTAATACTTGATCTCTTTAAATTCTAAACTTTTTAAAAGCTTTCGTTTTGAAGTTTAGGTCATTGTTTAGTAATCCCCACATTCAGTTTTGAATTAAAAAGGCGAAAAATGTCAGATAAAATCGGCTTAGCTTGAAATTACTCGATAAATTATCCAATTCTTTCACGCCGAAAAATGGCTGTTTTGTGAATTCATTTGAGGGAAAAAGAGAAGCATTTATTCCTGGATAACGTCTTTTTGTTTCTTATTGGTGCATAATAAATTCTAACAAGACCGCAGCGTCCTAGTTCTTTAAGAAATAATATGAAAATTTCCCTCAAATTTGCCTGCAACATTTTTTTCAAAATATCTTTTAAGAAAGCTTTCGCCTTATTTTCTGAACCACTTTAATTTACATATATTGTTATTCCAGTACTTTTTCGTTTTTTTCCTGCAAATTAAAACTAAAAGAAAGGGGGGGTGAGGGGGCAGGGGAGCGAGTATTATTTGACGCATGTATGCATCAATATACAGAATGGACAGGGGAGAAAATGTAAAGGTTTAAGGGGAGGTAGAGGGGGGGGGGGGTGCTAAGGAATTTGAAGCACGGCTATGGAAAAGCCTCAAGTTGTGTTTCCTAAAGAAACAAGCTAAGCAATTAAAGGAAATAAGGAGTACATCCTGATTAAAAGCTGAAGATGCGGATAATGGGTATTGTTATGATACTACTTCTGTTGCTTCAGTTGTTATCATGAAACCCCTAAGTCTTTCCCAATCAATTGTTTTGTCACGGAATAAGGAAATAAATCAATAAATGCTCTGTAATCTTATGTACATCGATAGTAATTTGAATGGTTGCACCAAATGAGGGCACATCAAAAGTCAGCCGAGTTCGTTCGAAAATATTTCATCAAGATTTTTTAAAATTCAAAATCGATGAGCAGTCAAAAACGCACAATTAAAACTGCTATATTAATTTTCTTATAAACCGCACCATGTTTTTATGGCATAATTATGAAAAGAAAAAAATATTTTTTTTACTTAGATTTTAATAATCTTTAAAGACAATAACCTGGAGTGACTGCTTTTCTTTAGAGAAATTTTTTTTCCAATAAATATTTCAGATAAATCTATGGAATTGATATTAGTGATAACAAATATAACTGGGCCGATCAATAAGACGACAACTAAAACTGATTACACTAAATTTTGTTTTAACTGGACGATATTTGCGTGCATTCTCAATCTTAATCACCGCTAAACAACGCTGATTTGACTATTTTATCAATAATTGAGTCACAAGCACCCCTAATGACCATCTAAAGAAAATTAAGTAAAAAAATTATGCAGACATTTGCGGACCGCTGTCCATGGCCCTATTGCTCACTCGCTATGCAATGTGATCCTCAAAACCACGGGTGGCTATCGCGGCGATGCATCGACGCGCTTAAAGCGCGCTTACTGGCCCAAAAACTAAGACTAAATTATCATCAAATATTGAGATTTTGCGTGCATTACTATCATTTGCCGTCTATTTCACGCATAATTTATTGTGTCGTAAATTTGAAACGTCGTCTCGACGAACAGACCTTGGTTGCTGAACGCGATTTTGGCGCATCGCGGTTTTTTCGCGACAACCATTCCCTAAGCTCCGGATTATCTCTCGGCGCCATTGAGATGCATGTGTGTGGCAAGTGGTCCGCAATTTTCCCGATAATTTTTAAATTTTTTGTTGCTCATTTTCGTCAACTTGGATGACAATGCAATATGCGCAAAAAAGTCAAAATATGGATGCTTTTCCTCCTCAAAGTTATAACAAGCCAATTCGGGTAACTTAGGGAGTCAAAAACGTCCCAGGGTCATTGCGCCAATGTGAGAGGACTTAAACGTTACGTAATTAGTTCTCAATCAAAACTATTTGTAACCATTTTTTGTAAAACTGAAAGCAAAATGTTGACGTCTGAATCATGTATAAACATCCTCTTGATCTGTTGCGTTTAAAAAGATCATTTTCTCGAAGATTTGCAACCATCTAAAGTTCATTTTTGGACAAGGTCGAGTTGCGCAAAATCCAATCTCACTGACATCTGCCAATAACGAGATCTTCTTCTTATTCGTAGTGGGTTTGAAAATCAAGATTTCAGTTTTCTGATCTTAATTTGTCCCGCACTAAATCACCTCTAAAGATCTTCAAACATTTCGATGATTTCGTTTCCTCGATGTGATATATACACTTCCAATATCTTATGGAAAACTCTATTAGGATTCGTTTGGTATCATAAACTGCCAAGGCAACGAAATAATTGCGAAACGATACAAAAACAACAAGAAAAAAATCAGCGGAGGAGATTTCATTAACGAATGAGAAAAAATGTTTTAGAGCCTACGTTTCGTTGGCTAGAACCTGCTCTGTATTTATTATAGAACGGTTGTATAATTGTTTACTTCAGTTTACAGTTAATATGTCATCTTAACCCGCAGTTGCTTCTAAGTTTATCATTTACACTAAACCGTAAACTTGTATCGTAACATAAAGACTGGCTGTTACTTTTCTCCAAAGGAGGGAAAATGTTTACGAATGCTAATTTTTAACAGCGTTTCTTTTTTGTGTTTTGAATTTTTTTGCTCAGATTTAGATCTTTAAATTCTCTGGGTTAGTGATTTGGATTTTCGAAATTGTTGTTTTTTTAAAGCAAAATGACAGCAACCGTTTTATATCTGACTCCTTTGCTTTGTGGCGGAAATAGATGAACAACATATTGAGTTTCTCAATTTTCATTTTCTTGTGTGAAATTTTTAATTGAAATGTTTGTCTAGTTTTTCCTTCATTTTGTCTGAGCGATGAATTTGTAACCCTAGTTTTTGCAGCATTGATGCAAATTTATCCCTAGATCATGTTTGATATCCTAGAGTTTTGAACCATTATAAATTTTTCATTTTTCAAATTTAGTTTATGATATGAACGACCTTGGTTTCGGCGTCGAATTATGGTCACTAATCACAAATGCAAAAACGTACAGGCTCGAAATTAACGAACATTCTTATTCGTTTTCAATCTGCCTGTCGCACTACTTCCATCTTCATTTTTCACTAAATATTTCGAGATTTTTAGCATTGCGCTGAAATCGGTTGTGCTTCCTGTTCATGGAGACAAAGAAATCTTATATTCACGAAAAAAATCCTATTTTATGAGGTAACCTAATAACCATAAAAATTGTTTTTAAGTTAATAAAAAGTGTGAAATATTGTTTTTAAATTTTTCCAGAATTATTTTAAGCTGCTTTTTTTACATTTTGTAACGCTAATTACACTTGTTGGCTTGTGTTAAGCACACTTAACTTTTTGTTTTCCCCGCTTTATCGATTGACTTATAATCTGTTTGAAAATGTGAAATAGTGATTTCCTTAACAAATTGTATTAAAATCTCCAAAAAATTTTTTAATGGGATTTTCTCTATCTTGGGATTTTTGTTATTTATGTTCCGCATTACGATCTTATTGAAAATTGAGAAAATCTATTAACCGATTCGAATATTTATAAACCGACTTGTTCCGTTTACTTTAGGTTAACATTTGATTGCCTTAATGATATTGCGTACCAGCGCCCATTTTGCATTCCCAAATTAACGGATGCCTTTTTTCTTCGGTTTTGTCTCTCGAACAATTACTGTATTTTTGAAACAAGATTCAGTAAGCCTTTGTAATAATGTTCTCATTCATTGTACATAGATAATCACAATTATCATGCCTCATTTTTGAGTTATGTTTGAAGTGATGAAATCTTCTTCCATCTTCTTCCACTAAGTTGACTTGGTGATTGTATTTCAATTTTTTGCTTGAGGTTTCTGCAGTTATTATGTAATAAGCCCTTACGTTCTCTTATCACCAGCGAAAATCCAAGTTTTTTTATTTTTGCTTATCTTTGTTTTCAGATCAGAGTTTTTTCACATTTGTCACAATTTATTTGGTGGATTGCATCTATTAATTCCTGTTTTCCAGCAATATCTTGATCAATTTGATGCTTTTTTCGTTTGACATCTTCCTCAAAACTTCTCTGTCCTGTTCAATTTATTATAGAATTGCAGATCTTTCAAAAAATACTCCACATTTTATATATTTTGCTTGCATACGACAGACTTTGTTGTTGTCAATCTAATAAGTTTATCTGATTGCTTAATTTTTAAAAAAATTTTCTGCAACCTTTGATTTGTTATTTTTCTTTGTTGTGCTTTCTCTTTCACTGAAGTCAAAGTTGGATTGATTCTGTCCCTATGAGCCTTTCTACGTTTTGAGAGCTGTGTTTCCGTAAAAGGACAATTTTTTTAAAAACAGTTTGCTCCATTTTCGTTTGTTTTAATTTTAGTTTTTTAAAATAAAAAGGAATTGTACTTCTCTTGCTGTTGTCGTTTATTGGAGTTCGGGTTTGTTTTTCCTCGTCAACAGAATATTGATTTCTTGTTTTTTTTTTGACAAATCGTCTCTACTTTTCTGGAAGAAAATTTAGTGTTTTTTCTTACTGTTGGTTTGTCTTTGAATTGTGTGTGATATTGATTACTTCTTGTTCATCAAATAACATCGTCATTAAGCTTCCGTTTTATTATTTGAGGTTTCAGCTGTTAGTATTTGATGAGCCGTTTTGTTTATTTTTCACTCGCCAAAGTCCAGTCTTTACAAGTTTTGCATATCATTGTTTTCAGCACTTTATTCTCTTTTATGACCATATGGAAAACTTCTTCACGGTTATTGTCTTGAGTTTCAACTATGCTTCCTTTTTTCCAGAACTTTGGTCAAGTTATGGCTATTCTTTGTTTGAAACCTTTCCGAAGATTTTTGAATATGTTCTATATGACTCAAACTAATGTGGATTCCAGCTATTTTTGTTCCGACCCTCTTGAGGGGGGAGGAACTATATACTCAAATGGGTTTTTTTTGTTCCGTGAATTTTCGCCGATCGAAATATTCATCGTAGAGAGTTGAAACTGGTATCATTAGAAAGCTCGTCCAGCGTAGAATATGGAATTAAATTTTCATTTAATTTTCGTTTTCTACAGGGAGTTATAGAGGTTTAAAATTCTGAGGAAAGTAGAGTGAATTCACGTTGTTTTTATTCACATTTTCCGGCATTTTTGCCTAAATTTTTGTCAATTTTGCTAACATTTGTTATAATTTTTAAGAGTAGTGTCGATGATTTTATTTTTGAAGACGAACAAGCATTGTTGATTGTTTTGATTTAATTTTTTTTGGTCAAAAAATCTGGATAAACATTTCAAAATTTAGCCTTTTTCATCAAAAACAGCACGAAATAAGCTACTTTAGTCTACTTTGATTAAATTTGCCGACAGTACACCCTTAAACAACACTCATACAATCTTTGTAGACTCAGAGGGGGGCTATTTCTACTTCAGAGTCCGCTGAGAGTGCTCTGTAGTTAAAACTTTACTTACTTTTGCTAACTTTACTCGTTGATTATCAAAAATGCAGAATTTATTTTGAGTTTTCAACTAACAAATTATCTATATCTACAACATTCGAAAAATCAATTGTTCCTAACGGACAAAAAGCATTAACAGGGCTAGTTTTGGGCCATTCTTGGACTGTTACAATCCAAAAAAAATTGGGTTGTAATCAGTCGGTCTTTTTTTTTTTAAAAAAAGACCTTTTTTCTTAATAATAAAGAACAGAACATATCAAATCAAAGCTCAGGAGTGATAGGTCCAACCAATTCGCTTACGAAGCACCTCCAAGCTAATGCATTTAGTTTTTTATTTGAAAATTTATGGTTGTTTCTTTTTTAAAAAATAATTGACTTTTCAATAAATAATGGTTTAATTATTTTCCTCTATTTTTTTCTTAATTTGTTCAACTTCCAGCTTAGTGTCAGCAAAGAAAGAATGCTTCTTCTTTCTACTGATTTAACCTTCATTATAGGTTGCAGTTTTAAGCCTGAAGTTATTGTTTTCTGGCTTTGATACTACGAGATTTCAGATTTTTGTTTGTTTTGATATTTGCCAGTTTTTCACGTTTTCTCATTTTGTCACATTATCACATTATTGACAGTTCTCATTTCACATTATTAGCGTTGAGAATAAGGCAAAATTGATCATATTAAAATCCTGAAATATATAAGTCCTCGTTTTAACGGCCTCGACACCTCTTTCTTGAAGAAATCAATTGAATTTTTTAATTTTGTCTTTAACTTTCATTTATACTTTGTCGTTTCGGTCGTATGAAGTTTCCTGTATAGTGATAGCTTTCATTGGCTTTTCATGGAAGAATAGAAGATCGATATTCTGATATTAGTAGATAGCTGATGGCTTTCATGACTTTGAAAACTATCGTTTTCCAAAAATTAAAGAAAAAACTTTTTAACTTCGCTTTTTGTTCTTTTTATGTTTCTTTTTGTTACCTACTCTGGTTAGTTAATTGCAGGTCAAATATGAGATTATGGGTGTCAAGGGAATAAAAGGGATTGGTGTCCCAAAATCTTTTTTTAAGAATTTGTTATGACCTTACTGGCTTCGACACCGGTCTTTCACAAAAAAAAGTAAATTAATTTGATTTTTGTCATATTTGACGATCTTTTTCTAGATGCAAGAAATATTCTGGGTAATTGCAGGTCTCGAGGGCTTCCTTTTCATGAACAAACGACCCTATTTAAATAGTTCTTTTTTTAATTAATGCCTTTCATGACATTGAATGTAATTTTGTTTCGAAAAAAAATTAAAAGTATTACATAGTTTAACACTTCGCTTTTTTGTCTACTTGTTACCTAGTCTTACTAATGAATGGCCACGTAATACACTATAGCTGTTTGAAGAAGGCGCAATCGAATATATTTTGAGGGCCAAAATACGGCTTGACGGTTTTGACAGCGTTTTCTGGCAAGTTTCAATTGAAATTTTGTTTGTTTTTTTTTGTTGTTCTTTTTAGCCGCTTTAAAAAATGAATAAGGACAGATCCTAATGCCCATCTATATAAGCAGTGCTAATCGTAAATTTGTGTTAATATTAATTGATTCCTAATGGTATTTATTACTTTGAAGTTAACTGTTTCAAGAAAATAAGTTAATTTTTTTACTTTACTGTTTTTGTTCTTTTTTGTATAATTGTTACTAAAACTTTTTATGGACTGGTCGCATATGTTTTCTGGTGTTTTGTAAGTTATTTTTGTTCAGTATTAGGTTTATCTGACGGTATGTAGACTTTGTTATTAAATTTAGTTTTTAAGAGGAACATAAATTTTTTGATATAATTAATGTTTGTTGTTGTTGTTGTTGTTGTTGTTTGATTTTGCTGTTCGTCCTGACTCGCTTTCTTAATATTGAAATATTACAGCAATCTAATGCATCAATTCTTACTCCACTGAGTTATTTGCTTTGGAGGCTATCTTATGGTTCATACAGAATTTTTTGGAAAAGACTAGGGCTGTTTTGGGATTCGCAAAATTTTTTTTTGGATTTTTCTGTCTGTTCCTCATTTGGTAGACAATTATGCCAAAATTGTGGATGGGCGGGGTCGGAACCTTATGTGCCATCGCACATTACCGAGCCGCCTTGTTTGATGAAAATTACCACGCTAGCATTTTCAGGGTTTAATTATTTTTTTTTATATTTCTTCCATGTATTGTTCTTTGAACCTGTTCTATATATACCATCCTTTATGTCAAAAAAAAACCTGGCATACGATTCCATATGTCTCTAAGTAAGCTTTAGTTAGAACTACAAATTCTAGCTCAGAGTCTAATTTTGCCAAGTTCGATTTTACACACATTTCCCCCTTTATCCTGAATATTTGGATCTATAATTCTGTCATGATAATCGATCTTTATAACTTTGTAATGATAATGATATTTGTGGTTTTAATGTTTGGCTGCCTTTTGGACATTTTTTTTCCGTAGAAACGCAGTTTTTGCTGCATAAAGCGCTTTTTTGCTATCTTTGTTTTTTTTGCGTGTGACCGAAGCGTCCGACTGAAGTGTCCGATTCGGTTTCGAACTCTTTGACGGAACGGATCTGGCAAGTTAATTAATTTGTTGAGAAAGTGTCCATCCAATAATCAGCAACGGTTATTTCAGAAATTTGGCCCTATATGTTGCAACAAATGCCCGCATTTGCTACGTTTTAGAGCTACAAGTGAGAGTCACGTGACGCGGCTTCACATTTTGGTTCGGTATTATCTAAGATTTTGTCTTATCTAAGAACAGATGCGTTAGTATGATCATACAAATCGGTTTCCAAATCAATATAGGTGTCATACATTTCGAGGACATGGTGTATTATAGAGGTTTATGGAGCAGATTACGAGTCTGGCACCTGCATATTGGAGTGCTGGGACAATAGATCGAAAGACAACAGATCGAAAGCAAAAATCGGGACAATAGATCGAAAATTAAATAATTCAAGTTGCGTATTGGCCAATCAGATTTAAGCGCTCATTCATTAACTGCATATAACATGTTCTATTGTGATATTTTGTTCGGTTGTGATAGATTCATATCAAGTCCCACGGGCCGCTAAGGCATGGCCATGGCTCGCAAGGCATGGCCATACAGTGGTAATTATATTGCAGCTCGCAAATAATGTTCAATTTTAGCCAATAAGAATAGAGAATGATTTTCGATCTATTGTCCCAATTTTTCTGTTTTCGATCTGTTGTCCTTTCGATCTATTGTCCGGTCACCGCATATTGGTCTGGGGGACTCACCCTCCTAACAGGAGGCGGATAATGAAGGATGCGTCACGTCATCATTTGTTAAGGCCAACGGAGGAAACATTAGGACAGAACTTCGTCTTATTTCAATTTAGTACCGAAATCGTTTCGACAACTGAGAGAAGTTTAAAGTGCAATTGCTAGTTGTGATAGAAAGTCATAGCGTTAAAACATCTACGTCATATCCAGCTCTGACATTTCTAGCTATAAAATATCACAAGACACAGAGACGCTTTATGTCTGAAGAAGCGTTTGAGGATTGGAAGACCAATGTCGCCTTGGGCTCTCCAAATGCTTGCCTCATTAATTTTAATTTTACTCAAAGCAACAAGATTAGAAAACCATAAAAAAATTATCTGCAAAAATAAAACTTGCGTACGCTTGTGTTTATCTCCTAAATTTTCGGTTTTCCGATGAAAATATGAGGGAAAAAACCTTTTGAATGATAGTAAGGCTTTCTATGAAATATGTAAACTTTAAAAAGTACCACCGTTATGTTAAATACTAACTCGTTCGTAAATATCAATTTAGCAATCACCATTCGTTAATAATTTTATGTGGAACATAATGATAAACAAGAAACAATTGAGGAGGCAGAAATATTTTTTTGGTCCGATTTCCTACTCGGTCCGGTGCAAGAATTAAAAACAATTAATTTTCTATCAGCTGATCACTTTTGAATTGTAATTTTTTTAGGCAGAGCGATTGTATATTCTGGTTGCACTTTCAACTGTTGTGTTATTATCTGTGTCGCTTATAATACTTTCTTTATTTTTTTGAGGAAACTGTATCGCCTTGTAAGCAAATACTTTCAAGGAGTCATTAGTTTTTAGTAGATTTTGTGGCATGAAAACTCTTACCAAGCATCATAAAATCGTTTGAGGTTTTCTCTTAATTAAATATCGAGTATCTAATAATCAATGCACGGTCAGAAAACGATGAAACTGTTGTCCCTCAAGGACATTTCCCTGATCAACTGCGAAAGAGTTTATTCCAAAAGGTTTATTTTGGCGCAGAAACTCTATACCGGCTGTCGATTTTTTGCTTTGACTTTAAAAAGTGGTAGCATGGGAAAGCTGTTGCAAAAACTAACAATCCCTTAAGAATAAGCGAAACGATTTTTGATTTCTACAACAACTTAAGTGCATACTATTTGCAAAATTTTGCACCACTCTTGTATGTCACCAAACAAGACAATCTCCGAGGTTCATAGATTGTCTTGGAAATATATAAAAACTCATACTTTCCACAAAAACAAAGAAGAAAAATAAATTATATTGATTTAAAGTCAAAAAAATTTCAGTCATTCTAATAAAATTCAAAGAAATACAGAAAGGATCACAAATATTTATATAATTCATTTCTCTGCTTTTAGAAAATCAAAACTTTTAGAAAATCAAAACTTATTTTGATTTTTTGTCTATTTCAAGCTTAGATTTTTCGGCTGACAGAATGTCTATTTTTACTAATTTTTCATTCAAAGTTAGCACACAGGAAACAGATCTTTTTTAAAAAAAGTGTCAGTTGTTGCAAATGCGTGGAACGCTAGAAAAGTTTAACCTAGTTGATGAATCTTACGTTTTCATGATATTTACGTTTTCATGATACGTTTTCATGATGAATCTTACGTTTTCATGATAGTTGATGAATCTTACGTTTTCATGATATGAAGTTTTTTTCCAGTAATTTTATAACAGTGTAACCACCATTGTTAATTCGGATGGCAGTTAAAATTGAGAAACCTAACCATTAAAATTAGTAAACTGTTCTCACTTTGTTTTTTTCTCTTAACAGCAACTTAGTCTCGAAAAACACATAAAAAAGAACAAAATTTAAATCTAAAAAAATCAAATTAATTACTTATTTTTTCGAATTTTGAATTTTTTATTTTTACTAGTATGGTTTTGTGCCATCTGTCGATGTCTATTATTTCAATGACTTGAAATGGAATTAAAAAATTACTGTTATTGACCACTGAAACCTATAGTCATAGTGCAAGCACTAAAAATAATTTGCTTACAGTACTCATCATTACAAATTCAGTAGCAATTCTCAATAGCGCCTTACACAGTTTGGTAGTGCAAAAACTAGCATATTATAAACTAGAATACTTCATTTCCCCTATCTTCGTTTTTACTGGTTTTCAATTTTTGTTTTCCGACTCATTTCAATTTCTTAGTTTAGTGCATTTGGCGGTTCGATCGAAAAGAATTTAATATACCATAAAGTTGAAAGGAAAATTGAAAGAACCCGAATGTCACTTGTTTTGCTTAGAAAGAAGTTGGACGTCTCCCACCTTTTCAAATTTTCCAAATATGTCAAAATTTTCTATTTGAAGCCGAACAGAAGATGCTAGAAATAAATTGTGCTGAGTCAAAAGTAAAATTTGATTTAGAATTGTTTTACAACTCTGGTGATGTGAAAACAACTCTGGTGAGTAGTTTTACAACTCTGGTGATGTGAATTGTTTTATAACTCTGTTGATGTGATGTATAAAGCAGGCATTATGCTGACCTTCTAATAGTAAGAATATTAGTTATACTAGTGCTTAGCGATGTTCAATTCATGAATCAGGATAAATTGTTGAAAAGAAGTTTCAACTTTTCAATGTTTTTATTGGTTTGTTTGGAACAATATGTGCAAAGTCACATTGCGAATTCTCCTGGTATCTTTAGGATACAAACTCTCGTTGAGCAGTACAAAGCCTAGCAAGATTTTTCCAGAATCGTTAATGATTTTGATCCAAAATAGTATTTCCTAAGCTTAAAAGTTCCAAGTAAATACTGCACAAGATATAAAACTCTGTACGCACTGAAAACCATTTCGCAAAGCCAAGTCAAATTTTTTAGCTAAGTTTTTCTTCTAAATGGAAAAAAGTTGTCGTGATATACCCGAACAATGGAACAATGGTTATGACCAAGGAGTTCCCATTCAAATGAAATTTATGATGAACTAATTGACAAAATTAATCGCTTGCAAACGTAAACAGTATGTGCTACCTTGTGACCAAAACATTCATAGAATAAAGCTTGATAGAATACAGGACGACTTTTCCAATTTTTCCTGCCATCTGTATTGTGCCATGGCAACTAAGTCCCAAAGAAAAATGAATAATAGAAAGATTAAACAAATCTAAATTCATCTAAGTCAGAAGCCAAATCCATTCAGTTTTTGATCTTTACATTTTTTAAACAGATAATTTAAAAAAATGTTCATTTTCTCTCTGTTTCTTCAAAAACTTTAGTGGTTTTCAACGTTTGGTGCCATTTTCATCAATGCTAAAAATATCGAGGGCTAGAATTTTGAAATTAAGAAAAAATATTACTCTTATTTCAGTTTCAGAGGAAATTGTTGAGTTTGAACGCATCTGTAGTCATTTCAACACCTTGTAAAAAGAGTATCAAGTTGAAGAGAAGAGAATTTGAAAAGTTCAATTGGGTGCGAAATTCATCTGTTTTTGATTAGAATATTTATGGACGTCTCAGATTGATCTTCAAATCCTCAGCACTCCACAAGCTGTGTTCAGGTAATTACAAAATCAGTTGAACACCAGGTGTACATATATCTAAATGCACCTGAATTGTAGTTGAGATACCTTTTTACCTCAGCTGATTCAGGTGTGATTAGCTGAAAAAGTACGTTACGCTAAAATATGCACATAAAATATTGTTGCTGTTAAAGTTTTGTTAAAACAATCGAAAATTAATTTTGCCTTACAATAGAGCATCTATTATTAAGATCATGAACCCAGAAACAACTATGCAATTAATGCGGATCGATACCAGTTTTATGCAAAAAGTAGACAAGAAGAAATGCCTTAAAATTTTGGACATTTTCTGAATTTCCAGGTGTTTCTGAATTTAACATAATTTTTCAAGTAATTTTCTTAGATGAAATTCAGGTATATACAAGAGATTTTGCCTGAGCTGTTCAGGCATTTTTCTCAAGTGTTCTTAGGCATGTTCAGATTAAAAAATTCATCCAGTGATGCCTGCTTTTTCAGGTGAAATTCAAATAAAATTCAGGTGCTTTTGGATGTTCTTTGGGTGCCAATTTACCTGAACAGTTCGTAAATTTATGTGTTTTCTACAGGCAAAATCCTCCAAACTGTTTTAGAGAAAATAAGTAGAAATCTTATCCAGTTTTGGGAGAAAAAGAAAGCAACGATAATTCTGGCCTTTTTGATGATAAGCCTTTTTGTTAGGCTGGTGCATAACGATGTTCATTTCACAAATCAGAGAACAGTTCTGAAAAAGAAGTTATTACTTTTCCAATTTTTCGTTAGTTTGGTGGGAACATTGTGAACAAGGGAGCATTGCAGGATCTTATACCTTCAAGTTACCACCGCTTCCTGATCAAGTATAATGCCTGAAGATTTGTCCATAATCTTGAATGATTTTAATCCATATAACCAACTCCTAAGCACAAATGCTACAAATAAACATTAAAGAAGATATCAAGCTGTATACGAACTGAAAGCCATTTTGTCGACCCAAGTAAAGTTTCGTAACTATTTTTTCTTCTAAATAAAAAAGATTAGTTGATGAAAATAACACGTCCATACATACTATGGCTGCGGTCCAAGATTTGTGATTCGAAAGAAATTTACGATGAACAAACTAATTGACAAAAGTAAACGCTTGCAAACGTAAGCGGTATGTGCTACCATGTGATCAAAGTATTTTATAGAATACGTTTTGATATAATACGCGGAGATAAGCGCTATTAACTTCGTACAAACACTTCAAAGTCTGTAGTCGTTAAAATTAATTCTCCTGAAGCAAGTCAATCTTTACACTTCAAGTTTAGTTCTAGTATGAAATGAAAAATATTGCAGTTGTATTTGGGATCAATACACCATTACAAATAAACACGTTCTTACAAAATTAAATGTGCTGGTTGAAGTTATATGTAAGGTTAAACGATCAAATTTAGCTTTAGATCAGTCAATTTTGGCCGAGCAATATATACGTCCAAAAAGGTTAAGAATCCTAACACTGCAAAGCTTGTCGAGCGCAGATAATAAACTGGGAGATCCAAAGTTAACTGGCCTTAGACTTTTTGAGGTCTCACGAAATCTGGATAATCAGTTATTAGAAATATGGTTCCTTTTTACTTTGTTTTCTCTTTGACAAATTTAGAGTTGAAGAGACTTCGGTCATTTTAGCGTCGTTTTGTGCTGTTAACGTCTAAAATATTTTCGAAAAAAATAGCTGAAAACACCTAGAACAGGTAGCTAAAATTTTTTTGTCCACTTCATCATTCACCTTAAAAATCTGGAAATCGCAAAGCTACCACCATCTCTCCTACCCATTGGATGGATAGTTTTAGGTCGTTGAAAAAAACATAACCGACTAAACGTCGGAAGAATTGCTCTGGAACGACTAGTTGGAGCTCTAATCAATTGCAGCCTGCTTCAGTCTGGGGGGGGGGGGTCTAAATGCGACTAAGAGAATCAATAGTAGGCTTCAAATAACCACATTAGAGGTTAACATATACCACGATTAAGATTTAAATTGAAAATGGTACTAGTTTTTGTGCATTTTTCATTTGACCTTTAGTATTAAATAACGCTTGCCACCAATTGAGTTCAGCCGCTTGAAATTGGGATTGAGAGAGGATTTTAGATCATGCGAAACGCAAAAAATCAAGGGCATAAAAGAAAAGTAAAAACCGTCAAGCAAAAATTTAGCATAAAAAAGACACACGTTTACAAAAATTGCTATGAACTTCGTTCAAAAGCAATTTAACGTTCAAAAACAGTTTTCATCGAATGTTTCAAATTTATAAACTTTCACGTCAGAAACACTGCTGATCAATTGTTGAACACTGAGCAGGACAGTGCCCACATGGAGGTGGATAAGAGAAAAAATTCAATTTTGACCGGATATAAACAAAGTTGAGCAAAAAAACTGTTAAAATTTTAGTCTTTAATTTTAAAGTTAAATAGATGCATTAAGTACTATTTTCTGAGAAACAATTATTTAAAAAGGGGAATTTTTTTAATTTTTAATTTCAGTTTTTTAGATATGTTTACTTCGGAAACAATAATCAATAACTACTGATCACTAGGATTAAAAATACCAAAAAGTAGGAGGCCAGTTTAAAATAATCAATTATTTCGTTGGAGATGGTAGTCTTGTGCATCAAACTAGTGTTCTATTCTGGGATTTACATCAAGCCTAGAGGGACAAATTTCTAGCTAACTATTAGTTTGCTACACATTTAGTACTGAAGTTCTACGAGGGCCCTTTCGGGCTCGGTTGAGAAAAATTTTGTCACCGATCGTTGCGTGTAGATATTTGTAAGACATTGGCGCTTAAGCGCCCTGCCATATATTTGTTAAAATGCTTGAAAATTTCGGAGACTTCAGCTAGCATCATACTGGTTCTAGTGTACTCATTAATCCCCTGAACGGGAAAAACCTTGTCGGCCTGGCTTTTGTATGGTTCTTTTCGCAAAAACGTAAGTTTATCTAAGTTTTTAAGTTTGAAATTTTTGAGGGGCTCCCACTAATTACAATCATTTGTTTGTGCGGTTATCTGCATAATGTTGAAAATTGCAAAAAATGTTATTTTTGTACGTTGGTTTTTTGAAAGAGCACAGTGACCCCTACCATTTCTCTCTAAAAAGCCTTATTTTCAATATACTCTTTTATTGAGAAAAATTGATCCACTAAAGTTACTGTGTGACAATTAATAGAAACCGACCTTTGGACGATGAGACACGATTAACCAAATCTTGGCAATGACAATTGGAAACAACAGATTCCACTTTCAAGTGTGATTGCCAAATTTTTGTAATTATCTGTCTCGTCAAAATGTAAATTTCAATTAAATCTAACAAAGTAGCGTTTGGTGGATAAATTTTTTTCTCAATGAACGGAATTTTAAAAATAAGGACTTTTTTAAGCAAAATATAGGGATCACTGTACACTTTCAGGAAAAAACGGACAAAAAAACAACTGCAATTTTTATTTTATGCAGCAGACCACACAAACAAATGATTCAAATTAATGGGAGCCCCAAACAATTCAAATTTGAAAACTTGGAAAAACGAACACTTTCACAAAAACAACCATGACAAAAGCCTGGCTGACAAACCTTGCCTGTTCAAGCGATAGACGAGTTAAATAGAAGCAACATGCTCGCAGCGTTTTAACACTTGCCAGCGAGGCGATTATTTTCCAAATAAGTCTACTAAAAATGTTCTATACCTAACAATCGGGACCAGTTTTTCCCAACAGAACCCAAAACTACCCTCGTAGAGCTTTGACATTGAATGTATAGAAAACAAAAAGTTTTCCCGAAATTTGTCACCTTGGGTTTGCTGTAATTCCCAGAATAGAACACTAGTTTGAGGCAAACAAATATTCTTTCAGATAAAATATTCACAAATAGCAATTACCCTATACTTGCCTGCATATAAATGACTCTAAATGAGCAAAAGGAGAGAAGCGAAACCATATCAGTAAAAACTGCAGTTTGCTTCAGGATCCCTAAAAACTCCAGTTTTAAAAAATATTTTCCTGTCACTTTGTTAACAGTGACTAATTTTATATACACTATTTGACTGGGTTTCCATCAACATAATTGGAAAACCACAATGGTCAATTACTGAAAAGTACCGCCCAAAAACTTGAGATAAACTATTGTTATCAAGTATTACAAGGCTGATGAGCAAAAGAAAAAGAAGTTTGTAGCTTTTTTAAATTGGAATTGATCAAGGCAGCATTTCCAAACACAACACACTAACGGTCAGTTGCTCCCAAATAATTGTCGAGCAGTCTGATTCTGTAGTAGCCAGCTGAGGCTTAGGGATGTAAGAATGGGGGGGGGGGGGTGGTAACGCGTTGGGGGAAGGGTCATGCGCTGGATGGAGGATCAAGCGATTGTGCGGGAGGGGGGGGGGGGGGGGAGAGGGAGGGTTAAAAGGGCTTGACGGGGGTGCAAATCGCCAGTTGGAGGAGGGTGGATGGGAGAGATGCGGATGGATGAGAGTGGTAGTGAGGGCGACTTTGTGTGCTGACGGGGGGGGGGGGGGGCGTCATTAACATCTGTCATTCACACAATGAACTTATGACTCCTCTGAACAGATGACAATGAATCACATGCTAAGGAACTAGTTCATCTGTTTATTACAGTTTGGGAGCGAAAAGTTAGGATTCGGACGAAAAATTGGCACAGCAGAAAATCGCACAAAAAAGACCGCAGGGTTAATATAATCGTTTGATGGCAATTTGAAATCTGTTTGAAAGCAGACGGTAATCGTCGTCCATTGGACGATATTGTATTGATGTCCGTGGCAGCTAAATGTCTCATGTAAAAACACTTACTGGATTTGAACTCTTCGAAGCAAATTCAATGCTAAAAACTTCCAGGACCAAAAATCTGACAAAAGTTTTCTCGAAGACCCAAAAAGCTCATTTTGTTTTAATTTTATTTTGCTTTCCTTCTCTAATTTAGTTTTGCTTACAGGGGCCCTACATATTGTTCTTTCAGCTTGCATATAAGTTACTGATTAGGCTTGATCTTTGCTGTTTTCATGTGGGTAATAAGTGGCAAAATCTTCCTTCAGCCTGAAAAAGTTTTGAAAAATAAATGTACTGACTGATATTACTTAAAAAATATTCCCTTTATTTGTTTCTGCTCTCACAATTGCGCATCTCAGAGCCCCACATATTTTTTTTTGTTTTTTGTATCATGGAGGACGAAAACTGAAAATTTCATAAAAACTTATCATAAGATTAATATAAATTCAACAAACTTTGTGAGCAAATAAACGTGCAAAGACATTAAAAAACTTAGCATATGAGAAGCTCAAGGCCACAAACGACGCAAGGTCACGGATTTGAAGGTCAGCAATTTTTCAAAGTGTTGTTTAAAGATTTTGTTTTGTCCCTAAATTTTTGATATCAAGTAAAGACTGGTTTATAATTGATTTCTCTAGAATTAACTCTATTCACGGTTGCATATCTGAACGATTGTTGTTCAACAGTTTCCTAGGACTTCCATTACCAAGAGGCACCGAATCGCATGAGCAGTCTTGTTATTGATTTCAAAACGCGCTCTCCAAAAAATATATATGTGTCGAGAACTCCAAGTCTCATCAGTCACGTCAATTATCTGCTACAGAGCAGATTGGGACGTCACTCCATTGGGACGTCCTGTGAATCGCATACTTTGAGACTTATGAGCTGAAAGGCTCCAAGAGAACTTGATGCCCGCTGGGCGCTACCTGTTTATCCCGTTTTGGAGGACGAAAAGTTAAATGGGTCAGACGAAAAATCGGCCAGGCAAAAATTAGCATAAAAAGACCAACAGGACTAATATAATTGCTACAAACTTCGTTTGAGAGCAATTAATAAACATGTGGAGCAAGGTCAAAAAACTTAAATGCAGAACCATTTCAAGGACTCAATTGTTTAACTTCGAGTCAAAAGAAGCGGATTCAGCAATAAACTTAATATTATTACTGGTTTAGCACAAATTGAATTCTTAAAAATTGAGTTTTATAATTTTGTAAAATAGCATCACCTTTCTCAAACACCTCAGAGGTTTGTCCGTGAACACGAGAAGAAATTCAAACATCTGATAGAATCCACTCACACTGCCCGACCGCACACCAAAGATAATGGCCCACCAAACTAGTGAAATACCGACCAATCATTAGAATAAGTGTCAGCTAAATTTCTATTTTCTCCTTGTAGGCTAAGCGCCCTGTCGGACAAGATTTCAGAGTTGAGCAAAAATTTTGCATCAAAAAAGACGCACACGACTACATTAACGTCTTCAGTCTTCTTTCCAGAGCACTTAAAGAAACAGTTGAAAGATATACTTTGATTCAATCAAATTCTGGAAATCAATTTCATATGAAATTGAACTAAATACCTTCTATATATACACAATTAAATTTAATTAAGTTAAATATCTGATTAGTCCAAAATATATTTCCATTTCTCATCATTTGGAACTCTGTTTATAACTAGTCTTCCATCGTAACTAAGAGAGGCAAAAGTCCAAGGATCTGCATGCGACCATTCAGCAGCATAAACTGAATCCTCATGATCTTCGTAATACTTGACAACACAATCTTCTAGCAAATCTTTCTGTCTTTCAAGGTCATTAACCTCTGATGACACACTGGCTATCCTATGCAGAATCACGCGACTGTCACTGCTACAACTTAAGATTAAAGAATCATGTAAAGGATTGAATCTCACGCTCCAAACCCAGTGTCCGTGTTCCGACATTGTAACCAAAGGCTCTGATTTCTTTCTCATATCCCAGATTTTAACATAACAATCGTCTCCACAAGTCGCTATGGTATGAGTCTTGTTAACGTTGAAGTTGATGTCACGTATCATCTGCCCATGAGCATGGTCAATAGTAGAAACCAGAACTTTCGGATCCCTGGCGTCGTAAAATTGCACAGAATTGTCAATAGCCGCACCAACTTGACTATTACTTGAATGCGGGTACCATTCAGCAGCTGAAAATTTGATTGCACTTTTTGTTTCGTATTTAGTAGTCGACGAAATTGAATTTGTGGTCTTAGCAACATCAACGTCCCAAAAATTGATTGTAGTCTCGGCCAAAGTCAGCAAACACGTCGAATCCGCAGGATGCCATTGCGTTTTTGGAAACAACAAATTGTTTATCAGGGCAGTTTAGATCAAATTGTTTATCAGTCGTGCAATTTCCGTCATTGTTGTTCAATTTGAAAACAGTGCAACCTTGATTTGCTTTCGAACCTACAAACTGTTGATGCACAGTTGCGATTATGTCTTCATGGAATGGTGACGAGGACAAATGCCAAATTTCTCCATCTGGGTGGGGGAAAATTGACTTGTTCAGGGCATTCCCTTCATCGTCGAAGACTATTTTGTGAACATAATTGTCGCCTTTTAGAGACTGAGTTCCAGCCAAGAATGTAATTTCAGTACTGACAAAAGAACACAAACATCGCGACTGGAATTCGAGACCATAAATAATACTGTTGTTTGGGTCTGTCATGTTATCTGAAACTGTAACTGGTGGCGGAATCTCTTTAACGCGGAAATAATTTCTAAACTTTCGGGGAAATGAAAAGACGCGCTTCATTTCAATTTTTCAGCAAACAGATAGTAAACGAAAGCCATTTCTAACACAAAACACCAACTTTTAAACTAATGTATATGTATAACTTATATTTTATAGCACCAATGATAAACCTGACACGGTTTAAACGCTTAATATCTTTATCAAGGAATAGAAAAATGGAGCCAGCACCAAATTATCAATCTGTTTTGTAGAGAATTCAAGTAGCATTGTTAGCAATGAAACGAACACATAATTTAACCAACTAATAGTCATAACAACAGCGTTTGACTCGACCAGAAGCCAAGTAAAAACCAAGATTGACAGTGTCGCAACTATCGTAGCATCCAGGCTTTTCTTGTTACCTGGTAATCTGATCTTACCATACTTTGAACCATACATTGAAGCAATAGTATCGCCAATTCCAACAGATAAAATGCCACTAAACAGCGGCAAACTTCGATCGTTGATATTTCCCGAATGAATCCATAGCGGGAAACACATGCTTATTAAAAGATAAATTGGAGTCAGGTATAGCGGTCCTGAATCTTGCTCATCGATAAAACTTGACAACTTATCGTTCAGAATTGGTCCCAAAACTGTAAGTTGATTTGCCCGGATAAATTCAATAACAACAAAGACACAAATACACAATGATGATGCCAGATAAAGCACTCGTGCGTTCACCAATAACCCCGAAAGAAAAACGGAAACCACTGCAAGATGGAACAATTTGCGAACTCTTGTTTTGTAAGCAGCTTTTGAGATATGATCGGATGTAACGAACACGGCTATCGCAACAGATGTCCCGAAGGTCAGAGCCCACGTCACAAATAGTTCTATGGCAAACCGCTTCTCTAACAGAAACTTTATGATCCATAATACCGGTTCTTTTTCTAGAAACCTGAACAAATAAACGTATGTTAAAACTACTGCACCCAAAAGCTGCAAAAATAAAACTTTTCCCACAGTTCGGTCCGGTTTCTGCTTAACTGCCGCCGTATGTCGATCAGGTGATCCTGTGTACGGCATTAAAAGAACAACTAGCAATCCAGCCGCCAAAGACCACGTTCCCAATTCATCAAGAACGGCGTCTTTTCTGATTAAAATCATCGAAAGCTTCAACATCAGAGCTGCTAAAAAATTTGAAACCAATAAACCCTCAGCCAGCGAGAACGATCTGGGAAGTCTTGATAAAATAAAGATCAAAATCAATATTACAAGAAGTAGATTGAAGTAGCACGTCAGGTAACAGGAAGGCCTGAGAAATGGATGATTCAATGTGAACCAAACTGTTCCTGTAATAGCCTGAATTGATAATCCACATACAAACATCAAACATATTACTGCAAACGATATAATTGCAGAGAAAAAGTCCAGATTCATTGACCATAAACAACAGATTACTAATACAGAACACCAATTGTTCACAATAAATAACTGCTTTGCTTCGGGATATGCTTCAGTTATAAACATGAATGGGAACAAAGCTGAAAAGAGGGCCAGCCCATTTTCTATTTTTTCAAGCCGACATTTTTCCCGAATTACATCTATAGATGTAGGATACAACGTGGATAGAACGAAACAAGCAACAGATACTAGTAACAGACACAGGCAAACAGGTTGAGATGTAACCGCATAGCATAAAAACTGCGTGACAGCGATTACACTGATTTCGACAATCTCAATCATCTTCAACTGAAATGGAACAAAGGTTTTCGGTAGATCGCCCCTTTTGTCATCAAATTTGAACCCTGAATATCAATTCAAACTTTGGGATTCTATATAATGTCTAACTAAATAGTAGTACGTAGGACATCATTGATCTATCTCATGGTTGCATGTGAAAATGGTAGCATTGATGCACAAAAAGTAATTCATTGTCCACTTTGGATCTTTCATTGAAAATCTCTACATTAACTTCATGTCAATTTTCAGTGACTGGACACGTACTAAAAATGAATTGCGTTGTGACTCTGGAATTGTTGGGCTTTTACCCGTCTTGAATCCACTAGCCTCAGATTGGAAGAAGCTCAACAGCCTTGTTTTCAATATTTTCAGTTTTTCTGATCTTTTCCGTTTGTGCCCCCGACGCACGCACCATATTTTAGCATGATGAATTCCTCTGTAAATGGCACGTGCTCTGTGACTGGGGGTGCAGTGCATAACGCACTGGGGGGGGGGAGTACAATCGGAAAAGATCCAATTTTTCTTTGTCCAATTGTTTTTCCGCATAGATTTTTACGATTTGATTTAATGCTTTGCTAACAAATAAAATTCTATCAACAGTAAGGAGCCAAACAGCTTCTTAAATTGGAGCAGGAATAAGTCACTTATATTGGTGTCTTTCACATCGGTTCTTCTATTCACTCCCATTCAGGACTTGAACACAAAACTACTCACATTCAACAGTGTGGCATTAAACATCTAGCATTTGCTGGAAATCACAGAAAAAAGACGAGATGGTTGCTCAAAAAATATATCAAAAATTTTGAAAAGCTGTCTTATTCTCGAAAATTAAGAGTGCGTTCATTAGAATTCAGCTATACTGCAACTTTTACATCACAAAATCAGTCTGTACTACCGTTATACCCAAGAATAATTGCCCAGGCGAATCACGATGAGAGGCCCCGATGTAACAATGAGGCATGGAGGGTGCAACATCAGAAAAAATTGAGACTGCTCTTAAAATTGAATTAACAAATAAATTATAGAAACACAATCATGACAAACTGGTAGTAGACCGATGACATTGGTTTCCCCTTTATAAAACCTCGAAGTTCTGATGCCTTCTGAGGGTACTTTTGTCCAGCAGAAGCATAAAGCAATTTCAATTTTTGTACCGCAGCGTCAATTCAATAGTTCACAAAATCTGAGGTGCGATCCACTGAAATAAGCTTCAATTCCATAGTGACAACCCACAAGAGCAAAATTTGTTCTGACAGAGCACGCTACAGCCAGCGGCTACACTTTGATTTCAAAAATTCCCCGAGAGGATACTTCAGCACTAGTCAAATATATAATTTGATTAGGAAATTCATCAAACTCCGTCTATTTTTTTAATGAGCAGGCTATCTAATTTCTGACAATCTGCAATATTAAATACCTCTGAACAATTACTTGCTTTCATGACTTTGTGATACAAGCTTCCTCAACCATAATTCAGCATTCTTGTCTACAGGATTATGAGTTACTTGGAAACAGCCCCCCCCCCCCCCTCACAATGCATGCGGATGATGTCTTTGAGGCTCATTAAAAGCGCAGGGAAGGAACCGTCAACTAAATTAAATAAATTGTTAAAATGAAGGTTTTCGAACATTACGTTCATCGTCAGGTTTCCTTGAAATTATTTACGACGTATATATAGATTTAAAACAGGATTATCAATTTAAAGCTTTCTTACGAACGTTTTCGAACTCTGAGTTAATCGTCAGGTTATAAACAATACAAAATGCTAAAATGAAAAGCCAGAAAATAGAATGCAAATCACTAAAGTCACTCATTCAAGGAAATATCCCGGAGTGTCACATGGATCAGTTCACGGTCCCTTGCTTTTCTTGGTTTTTATCAATGACCTTCCCAACTGCTCCATGTCAGACTCTTTTGGTTACGCTGATGATTTCAAGATAGTTGGAACCAACCCAGTGGCAATAATTAAAGACATTCGGAGGATCTGGAAATGGTGCCAAAGTAATCTCATGGAAATAAATTTATCAAAAAGTAAATGCTTGTGGTTGAAGGGCGTCGGCACAGTCCGCTTGCCAAATTTCAGTTTTGGAAGCACTTCAGTAATGAAAGCCCTAGTAGTTGTAGCCGACACTCTTGCATGGGCAACCCATTCTCAATCTCGTACTCAAAAGGCTTCAAACGCTCTTTCCTCTATCAAGAGAAACCTTTCTTTGGCAAATTACGCAAACAGGAAAAATTCGTATGTCAGTTATATTGTTCCAATTATCAGTTACGGCTCAAGTGTGTGGAAACCAGGCAAAGTTGAACTCAGTCAAATTGAAAGTGTACAGAAAGAAGCAGCAAATTGAATCAGTGGAGCCAAAATTCCTTACAAAGAACAACTCTTAAAACTCAATTTACTTCCCTTGTCCTTATACCAAGAGCTACATGTCGTTTTGTTATTTGCAAAAATTTTAACGGGGAAAGTTGATTTAAACTGGAAACTTCACATATCAAAAACCGAGCCAGGTACAACTCGATACCAAACGACTCGTAACTTCATATGACGACAACCGAAACTCAGGAAATGTGAATCCGATTATTGGTAAAGGGCCTGCCACCTTGAGAACACCTTCAACGAGTTCTTCCAATACGATAACCTATTTCATGAAAACCACAATGCCAAAATTCTCGATCTGTATTTTGTCTACTTCAGACTGCGTTACGATGAAAGCAACACGTGCTCTTGCCGAATTATGTGTTGTTGCAACAATTGCATGAACGTGAAAAAACTGAATTTTGTTATCTAATAAACTGAACGAAACAAACTGGTGTTAATGTAAAGCCATTGGACTTTTTCCTAAATTCTGTTTTATAATAATTATTTTTATTAAATAAAACGAATTTTTGCATATCTACAGTCTTATTTACAAAACTTCACATCTGAGTATGAATTTATTTTCGATTTAATGTGGCAGATGCACATCGACATGTTTTTTTTATTAAAAAACCAACATAAATTACCTTAAAGTAACTTTAGATTTGTTAAATTTTGAAGTTGAAGTTTTCGTTTCATAACGTGTCTTTCTTTCAAATTGGAATTTCATCTCCAAACTAGGCTTTCAGTGTCAATTCTCAAGTTCGGTTTTCGTCGCGCGTGTTGATGGCTTCAGTGTTCTTAAATAGAGCGCCTCTAGTGTCATTAGCTTAGAGTGGTAGCCACACTGGTCTAAAATCTTCCACTGGAAAGCTGTTTATCACCGTTACACTCAATTGCATGTATTCCCATCTTTGAGACCACCTTGGCATGCTCTGCAACCCTTGTGGAAATATGTCGGCATGTCTGCCCTACATAGATGGATTTGCATCCATTTCAAGTGATTTCGTAAACCACGTGGGGTTGGAGGTCTATATCAAAGCTAGATTTCAGGCTAGGTAAACAGCTCTTAAGTTTCCGGTTGGTTAAAATTGTCTGTACAGGATGAGTTTTGTTCAGCTTCTTTACAAACTCAATAGAGATGTTGCCTCTGTACTGTAATACAAATTGTTATTTTTCAGTACTTTTCAGTTGTTTTACCGCTATACCCGCGTTATATCCTTTTCTTTGTTCTTTCAATCGAAGCTGGTTAATTGTATCCTTGACAGTATTCCCTCCCCAATGCCTAGGATATTGATTAGGTTTCCAATTTTTTTCATTTTTTTGTTAATGCTTCGTGGAACGTTTCCCAATTGCTGTTAGCTCGAAACAGGCGGTGTACTGTTCCCTGTATTTTGCTTTTCTTATATTGAAGGGGTGCACAGATAGGATAGTTCAGAACCGTTCATGTATCTGATGGTTTTTGATACCATGTGCGAAAAAATGTCCCCTCCTGTTGTACAACAATTGACATGAACTAAATTAACAACGATTTTTGAAAATCAATTACAGTTAAAATCACAGTTAATATAACTAAAATAACAATTTTTTTTATTCACTCCACCAAATATTTTACAATCTTCATTTCATAGTTTCTGAAAATCCTGGTATTTGATTCTAATTCCTAAAATAGTGTTTTTAATTTTCTTTTCTATCTCTTTTTAACCTCCTTTACTAATCGGGGTTACCTTTTATGGAAGAAAGTGACAACCTAATGACAAAAACTGAGACACAGAAAAATTGAAGTTTGCATCTACTAATGAAACAGTAAAAGATAAGTGAAAAGAATAACCACAGGCTCGGGACGTCCCAACCGGAACCGGCAACTCTAGCTGAAGTTCATAGAATGGTACTCCGTTTCAGCTTGTTCTGTCAGCGCCCGGTAGCAGTTACAAGAACCCTAGTATTCAAGAGGTTGGGGGACAAGATAATGTTCAATGTTAAAAAATATCCTCTAGAATACTTTGAGCATGCAAAGCCTTCATACAAAACCTACAATCCACTCTTGAGAGAATCAACAGTAATGGAAAACTGACATAAATAAATCTGACAATAAGCAGAAACGACGATAGGAAAAATAGCTGTCATTGGTACTAAAAATCTACTTATACCGGCATAATATGAAATTTGCGTAGCTGCGATATGTAAAACACAAGGAAGCGTGATTCACGGGCTGAAAAAAGAGTTTTCACCGCAACCAGTTAGTGCTACTATTTAATATAGCTCTTAAGAAAAATAGAGTGACCTGTACTAAAAATTAGTATCAAACTGAGTGCTCTTCCAGCGTTGTTCATGAGACGTTCGATAAAATAATCAAAAGAGGAAAAATTACAGCAAATCCCTCAAGAATGAACAAGATATCAAAACAGTTAAATGTAAGAACTAAAATAAGCTTAAGCTGGCGTTTATGTTCGTTACAGAGGGAAAAATACTCAAGTTTTGCAAGTGGACTGAAAAAACTATGTTATGTTCAAATCATTCTCACAACAAGAAAATTAGAACTTTCTTGCCCAACCTCAAATCATTTTTTAAGAAAAATTTGGAACCGCATTTGGGACATAAAGTGGATGCAATTTCATATATGTTGACCAAACCAACAGACATGCTTCCACTAGAATAACGAAACGAGCAACATATTCCAGTAACAGACACAGGCAAACAGGCTGCCGTGTGATGACATAGCATAAAAGTTGCTTGGCACTGACTACACTGATTTCGACAATTTCAATCATCATCAACGGAAACGCAACAATTGTTTTTGATCGATTGTCCTTTTGTCATCAAACTTGAACCCTTCAAATCAATTTAATATTTTGGGATTCCTTATAATGTCTAATTAAATAGAAGTACGCAGGACATCATTGATCTATCTCATGGTTGCATGTGAAAATGGTAGTATTGATGCACAAAAAAAATTCATTGTCCATTTTGGATCTTTCATTGAAAATGTCAACTTTAACTTCATGTCAAATTTCAGTGACTGGACACGTACTAAAAATGAATTGTGCTTTGACTCTGAGAGCCTGCCCTTCTTCAGAAAAGGGAGTATTTCGGCTTTTACCCGTCTCTAAACCACTAGTCTCTTATTGGGAGAAGCTCAACAGATTTGTTTTCAATACTTTCAGTTTTCGGATCGTTTTCATTTGTGCCGCTGACGCACGCATCACATTTTAACATGATGATTCTGTTTTGTAATGGCACGTGCTTTGTAACTGGAGGCGCAAAACGACCTGGTACACTTTGAGTGCTCCGAAATGAGTCATATACCGAAATGATAAAATTTTTCTTTGTCCAATTGTTTTTTCTCAGCGAATTCTATTGGTTCACTTTGGTTCTACCTCTCTTCAACCCAATTAAAACTTGAGGAACAGAAAACTACTCATACTCAACATTTGGGCAATAAACAGCTTGCATTTGCTAGAAATCAAGAATAAAGACAAAATATTGCTCAAAAATAACTTGAAAGTTTTGAAAAATTTTCTTATTCTCGTAAACGAACAGTGCGTTCAATTAAAATCAAATATGCTGCAGGTCATACATTAAATCTTTGCAAAAACAGTTATTTTAGGCGTACCATTATACCTCGGAATATTTTCCCTGGAGAATGAAGATGAGAGTCCCCGACATAAATTTATAACTCAGGAAGTGTGTAACCTATAAAAAAGTGAGACTGGTTTTTGAATAGACAACTGGCAATATATTTACAAAATTGGTTTTGCCTTTTAAAACCTCAAAGTCCAGAAGACCTCTGAGGGTACTTTTGTCCACATAATGCAATATAAATTTTTATATTGCAGCGTCAATTTTTATATTGCAAGCTATTCAATAGTTAACAATTTTGGGGTTGGGATCCAGTGAAGTATTCCTGCACTAACGTTATACCCCAGAATAATTTCCTGGCGAAAAACAATGAGAGGCCCCGATGTAACATTGACGCATGGAGGGTGCAACATCAGAAAAAAATGAGACTGCTCTAAAAATTGAATTAACAAATAAATTATAAACACACAATCATGGCAAACTGGTAGTAGACTAACCACATTGATTTCCCTTTTATAAACCTTCAAGTTCTGATGCCTTCTGAGGGTACTTTTGTCCAGCAGAAGCGTAAAGCAAATTTAACATTTGTTCCCGAGCGTCAATTCGATAGTTCACAAAATCTGAGATGCTATCCACTGAAATAAGCTTCAATTCCATAGTGACAACCTACAAGAGCGAAATTTGTTCAGACAGAGCATGCCACAGCCAGCGGCTACATTTTAATTTCAAAAATTCTTAAAGAGGATACTTCAGCATTAGTCAAATATATAATTTGATTAGGAAATTCATCAAAGTTCGTCTATTTTTTTTTAATGAGCAGGCTATCTAATTTCTGACAATCTGCAATATTAAATACCTCTGAACAGTAACTTGCTTTCATGACTTTGTGATACAAGCTTCCTCAATCATAATTCAGCATTCTTGTCTACAATTGAATAAAATTTTTAGAAAGTTTTTTATTGTAATTGTCATTGAATCTATCTATCGATTTCTAGGAAATGAATTAAGTTAACAACGATTTTTTGAAATCAATTACAGTTAAAATCACATTGACAACCTTTTTTTAAAATTGATACACCTAGATATGCTATTTTACAACCTGGTATACAAAAGAGGTCAAATTTTCGAAAATGGTGCTTTCCATGTTAGTCTGATTTTAAGACGTTTCTCGTTTTGTGGATCCAAATATTTGGTTAGTCGTGAACTCATCCTCTGTCAAACGTAGATCGTCAGGGTTTAGTTGACGATAGATACTGGGGATTTAGTTTCTAGCTCAACTGATTTGAAATTACTCGGTTTTAAGTAGGGTGCAGGATACTGCTATTTAATAGGTATATCAGAACAATTAGGCAAAGAGTATCTGAAAGGCAGAGGCGTCTATTGTTACTCTTTCACTAGCTATATCCCTACCCGGGTCGAGGTGTCACCGCTAAAAATCGCTAAAAGATGTAAGATTTGCGGTGAATTTGAGTAAAAGTGTAAGATTTGCGTTCAATGCGATGAATGCGGTGAAAAAAAAACTTTTAAGCGGTGAAAAATTTTTTTTCAGCGCTTAAGCGGTGAAAGAAAATTTTTCACCGCTACAAGCAGGATGCGGTGAAAAAAAATTTCACCGCTACCACCAGAATGTGGTGAAAAAAATTTTTCACCGCTACCAGCAGAATGCGGTGAAAAAAAATTTTCACCGCTAAAATCGCAAATCTTACAAATATTCACCGCGCTAATTTCAACGCTTATCTTATATTCACAGGAAACATCATTGAAGCAAGTGACAGATGGCTCAGTGGATTACGAAGTTGGTGACACGCATGAGGTAAAGGTTCGAACCCTTGTACGTGAGTTTCTTTTGTGTAAGAATTCCGGTGAATGCTGTGAAAAAAAATTTTTCACCGCAAAATTCAACGCAATTCTTACAAAAATTCACCGCTTTCAGCGCATTCAACGCTAAAAGATGCGGGCGCTTTGCCGTAAAAAAAGTTTTTTTTTTCACCGCTATTCACCGCTAATCTTACATTATTTTTTGTCAAAACCTCGACCCGGGTAAATGGATCTTTCCCTAGATGAAATTGGGGGGAGCATACAACGTACTGGGGGGCATAAACGGAGAAGATCCCCTGACTAGTATAGTTATCTGTAAAATTCAAACAATTAGCCTCTAGGATGTTATTTTTAAAACGTGTACCGATATGAAGAATATGTTATTATCACCACTATAACCCTTAGCACAACGGCAATGCTTAAAATTGATTCATGATCAAAAGGATTCTTCTGGAAGAACTTGTAACTGGAGAAAGAAGAGCCAAGCCAGCTGGGGAAATGTTCAGAAAAACCATTCACTACCCAGGTTGAGGTAGCGCTCGAAATCGCCTCTGATCAGACCGTCCCAGACAAGTGGGACCTCTGATCAGACCGTCCCAGACCGAAGTGACCTCTGATCAGACGAGAATCCGCTCGAAGATCATTGTGCGCTCGAAGTGCGTTCGAAGGCGCCTCTGATCAGGCGAGTTCCAGACCGAAGTGACCCCTGATCAGACAAGTTCCAGATCATTGTCCAGACGAGTTCCAGACCATTGTCCAGACTAAACTGCGTCCGAAAGAGAAAGATTTTAAACTGGTCAGAGAAAGATTTTAAACATGAACAAATCTCTCAATATCGTTATAATATATTCAATTCATCTATCATTTTATCAATCTCATATTCAACTAACAAAAAACCAATCCTGAAAGTGTTGTTAATGAAAGTAAATCGAAAAAAAATGGTCAAAAAATTACTGAGCATGCCATTTTTTTATGCTTTTAACTGAAAAAATGAACTTAGACAGCTCTGCATAAAAACGTCTTGATCTACTTTGATTCAAAATCTTTTCTTGAGGACCTAATTGTTGTCCATGATGATTGCAAAGCTATTAATGTCACTTTCGGATCAGTACCTCAAAGTGTGATAGGAAAGCCACAAGCAAGTACTCCACTTTGTGCAGGAAAGTCCTTTGGGAGTGAGTCTTTTATAAAAAGAGATTTTTCACTAAAAGTTGCTTTTCCACTAAAAGAGATTTTTAACTTGCTTAAGATTTAAAATCCTGACTTTTCCTCTTAATCCCGACTTTTATTTTGCTTTATCTTCCAGTTTCATTCTCACCTTCAAAAGTCTTAAGCTCAAAAGTCTTTACTTTTTGCTAAGTTTTATCCCTCATCTTCAAAATCTTACTAGAGAAATTTTCGAGAAGTCAGAGCCTCTTTGAGGCTGAGTGTTAAAAAATGAGCCAAATTGAAAGGCTTCTATCTGAAGCCAGAATGACAGCCGACGAAACAACACAAGATGAAAGCGATTTTAATGAAGTGCGAAGTAAAAGAAAAAGGTTCAGAAAACAAGCACAAATTCCAATCACCAACGTTAGACCAATTGTTGTTTCTATTGATCCAAGGCCATCACAAATACAGTTTGCGAGAGCAATCAGATCAAACTTTCCAGTGGTCAAAATAAAGCACATAAGAGAGCTGAAGAACAATACCGATTTCTTTATTCAACCTGAGGACCTCGCTTCTAGAGAATGTCTAATGCTGACCGTAAACCTAACTCAAGCCTTTCCTAATGCTGCTGTGAATGCCAGAAACACACTTCCCAAGCCAAAAACCAAACCAAGCTTCGTGATTGTAAATGTGCATCACAGCATTAGTGAAGATGAGATAAAAGCTGAGCTCCTAAACAACAACGCAATGAATGTCAGCAAAGTTACACGAATAACAAGCCGAGCAACTGGCCAACCAACAAAATTAATTCGAGTCATAACTGATTCCAATAACCATATTAGTGCAGCTCAAAAACATGGTGTCAAAATAGGTTGGCAGCTATACCGATGTGAAGCAAGCCGTGAACCACCCATGTAATGCAATGTTTCAAATGCCAACAATTTGGTCACTCAGCAAAAGAATGCAGTAATGCTACTCTATGTCTTCGCTGCTCGCAGGAGCACAATGTTAAAGAATGTACTGTTCAAAAAGAAAACGCTAAGTGTTCTAACTGTGGCGGTGCTCATGCGACAGTTTATCGCGGTTGTCCGGCCTATCAGCAGAAGCTAGCTGAGGCTTCAAGAAAGATAAATGAGAATAAATACTCTACTGCAGCGAAAAACTTGAAACCGCAAACCAACGTTGAAACGCCACCACAAACTGAAAAAATAGCTGTTCTTGTAGCCGAAGTCTTGAGCAAAATAAGAACAGTTCTAAACACCATGTCCTATAGTGATATAATAAACATTGTCTCTAACAGCGCCTCACGCATCTTCAATGAAAAAATTGATGGCCAAAAAATACATGAGAGCATTAAGAGTGCAAATGCAATCCCTGTTAATTCAATGCCGCCTAACAACATATCAAACAGCCAAAACTTTAACCAAAATGGATAAGCTCAAAATTTTGCAATGGAACTGTCGAGGTCTAAACAACAAAATAAACGATCTCATTTTTTTCTTAGCCGAAAATGACATAGACATAATTTGCGTGAATGAAGTGAAAAAATGGCAGAAAACCAACCCTTTTCGCAATTATGTTGTTGCAACAGAAACTTATACCAACAGTCATCATGGCTCTCTTATTTTAATAAAGAACAACATCGTCATAAACCAAACAGAACCAGCTGAAAAAGAGAACGATTGCAGCGGAAAAACACTGGAAATACTAAAATTATGCATCACGCTACCGTATTTTGGAGACTTTTGGATAATATCTGTTTACAATTCACCTGGAAAACCCCTCTCACTAGAAAAAGTATTCTCAGAAAGTATGACAAATGTTTTTGTTTGTGGTGACTTCAACTCTCCCCACCAAGAATTAAACTGCTCTTATGATTCTGAAAACGGTGAGAAACTCCTGAAACTAATAGACAACGGTCATTTTAAACTGCTAAACAACGGTCACCACACATATCAGTCGTTCGACGGAAAAAGTAAAAACATGCTCGATTTACACTTTTGCGATAGTACAGTTTTTAGGAATTTTAGTAATTTCGAAGTCTCAGAGGATCTGGGAAGTGACCATAGAACCACAATCACAACGTTTAACCTCAATATAAGCAAAAAATTTGAATTGAAATCGGAAATTGACTTCAGACAATTCAGAGAAAACGCTAGAAAATCGTATAGATCATCGGACCTTTGGCCTGCGCAGTATCCGGGAAAGGATGAACTAAATAAGTTTAGCAGCAATCTGGTTGAAATAATACACAAATCGTTGGAAGACTCCTATGTCAACAAAAACAAGCTGCCTTACAGTATTGAGACACAAAGATTGATAAAACTGAAAAGGAAAAAGCGAAGAGAACTCAAAGGTGCAGTTAACGATGAATTTAGGTCTCTAAAAACCGAGATAAATTATCTGCAGAAAGAAATCAAACGATCAATCAGGCAACCAGAAGAACAAAAAAGAGCTAAAATTTTGGCACGTGCAAGAGATAAGGGCAGCAAAGTTTTTTGGAGAGCAATAAAAGAACTAACAAATGACCACGAGTCAAAACAAAAAAACTTGCGACTATCCCGATTTAACATATAAAGAGTCGAAGGCAGTCACAGATCATGAGAAAAGCGAGCTTTTCAAACAACTCCTAAAAGACACAATGAAAGACCACACAACAGTACCAACAGAAATTGCCGAACACCACGAGAAAATCGAAAAAGAAACCAAAGCATTTCTAAGTACAAACGTCGACACCGAGCAACTTTGTATTGTGATTAAAACAAAAGAATTCGATGAAATATTGAGAGTATCGAGAAAGTCATGCCCAGGACCAGATAAAATCAGCTACAAAGTGCTCAGTGAGTTACCACGGAGTATAAAAGCCCTAGCCTGCCTCCTCATTTCTAGTTCAATTAACAACTCGTATGTTCCAGTAAATTGGAAAGAATCACAGATAACAATGATACCAAAGCAAGATAAAGACAGATCAAAGGCTGAAAATTATCGACCTATTAGTCTTACAAATTGCCTGGCCAAAGTTTGCGAAACTGTTGTGAAAAACCTTGTCTTAGAACATTGCGAAAGTCTAAATGTATTTGGCGAAACTCAGAGCGCTTACAGGAAACATCGCTGTACCACAGATAATCTTATCAAACTCACTCAGCACGTTAGTGAAGCTTTCCAATGGTCTGAAATGGTTGGTTTACTTTGCTTGGATGTTGAAAAAGCATTTGATGCCGTATGGCGTCTAGGGTTGATCCACAAATTGAATTCAATTGAGCTGAAGATCCCAATCATTAGGTGGATAAATTCATTCTTGTCACAAAGGAACGTTTACATAAAGATAAATACTATTGTTAGCGCCAGTTTCTGCCCGACAGCCAGTGTGCCCCAAGGCAGCGTAATTGCTCCCATTCTCTTCCTTATATACGTTAGCCGATTGCCAAAAATGAAGGCACAGATTTCACAGTTCGCTGACGATTTTGCCCTGTACTACAGATCTCGCTCAACACAACTAATTCAAAACAATCTGCAATCATCACTAAATAGCCTTATAGACTGGTGTGACCACTTGAAAATTAAAATAAATCCTAACAAAACTCAGTACATGATTTTTAAAAACCCATCTAAGAAAAAGTCTGAGCTCAATTTAAAAATAAAAGGCGTACCCGTCGGAAAAACACAAACGCTAAAGTTTCTGGGTATTACTCTCACTCCTCATCTCAGATGGAACGATCACTGCCAAAGCCTAATAAAGAGAGCAAACAGCAGGTTATTTCAACTGTGGAGACTTAGCAATCTAAACATCAACGAAGAGAGTCTTTTATTGGTATACAAATCTTGGATCCGGCCTCTTTTTTTGTACTCAAATGCCTGTTGGATTGACCAATCCCAAGCACTCATTAATAAAATACAATGTGTCCAGAATAGAGCCTTGAGGATCTGCCTAAGAAAACCTAGATTTTACAAGGTCCAAAAACTTCATGAAGACGCAAACATGCAAACAATTAGAGAAGTTCAGATTAAACTAGCAAACGGGTATATTAGTCGGGCAATTAAACACAACACACAGTCTGTAGTGGAACTAATCCACAAAAAAAGGCAGTGCCCGCTTAATAATTGCAAAAGTACTCTCGATCACCTTCAATACTAAACAAAAAGAAAAAAAAAGAAATGACAAACTGGTGCACACTAGCCATCCGGCGTAGGTAGCAGCTCAAAACACTGATGAATGACAGAATGAGGATCGAGCCCCAGTGCATCCCCAACTTCAAGGCCTTAAATTGTTTTCCAAGAAAAATCGGCAGCAGGACTGACATCAGTGGAAAACTTAGGAATTGAATAAATAGGAAGAAGAAGACAAAAACGGGAAAACAAGGAAGTGCAACTTTATATTGAAATCTCAGGGGAAAACATCACACGATTTTAATGACTAGCAAACGAAATAAGACAAATTATTAGCCAGCAGCGCAATTGTGAGGAGCAACGAACACGAAGATCTCTATACCTACAGCTACGGTTCGACTCCAACTTTGTTTATTTATCACTATGCGATATTGTTTTTCTTTTTTTTTCATATATCAGTCAAAGCGTTTACTACCTACAGCCAACTCAAAATGATTTAGTATAATTGTTGAAGCCAAGCCGATTGGCGCAGCGGAGAATTACGTATACACGTAACTAACAAATCGAACCGATAAGAGTTCGAAGCCGAGAAGTGTCACCTTCCTTTTATTTCCTACTCTTACTTTTTATTTTGCACATGTGCGTCCTTTTATCCGATCAGAAATATTATGAGTGTATGGCCAGCCGCTTGCTTAGTCAATTCGGGGCCAGACACAACTTAATTTTAATCCACTTCATTCTTTTCATTCTATTCAGCCAGCCGCTCGCTTAGTAAATTCGGGGTTGAACAGATCACCAAAAACACCAAAACAAAAGCTGGCAATTATCAATTTAAACAAGCTTCGTTTCCTTTTGAAATCTTTATTTCAGTCTTTTTACCATCTATTTCATACTCCACTGAATTAAATTAAACAAGAGAAACACTTCATCATCTAGCTTTGTGCTGCGCGCGGTTTGGTTTCAGTGGTTTTATGGTTAGGTCAGCGTAGCACTTTTAATCAAGCACTTCTTATTTTTCGTCAGTTTTGATTTTTTTTATTCACTTTCCTTTATGAAATTAAAACAAAATTCATTTTAACTTTTTCAGTCCTTTCTTTTCGAACAGAAAATTTTGCATTTGTTCTCCTCAGACTGACGACTATTATATTATACGAATTAAGATCATTTGTTTTATACTACCTATCTTCTTTAATTGGTTGGAAGTTAATTCGTATTGCGATCGAAAAAATATTGAAAATATGGGCCATCAAACATGGAACTTAGCGCGGACAGCTAACTCAATATGAACAATGCGAGCGTGGGTTCGAGACTCACGATGAGCCAATTTCATCTGTCTCAACTTTTCAGACAATTCCAAACTGAGAACAATGAAACTATGATGCCAAACGAGTCCCACCAACGTCATCAATCTTTTAATATCCTGAAAATTTGTGTTTTTTGTTTAATTAATTAACAGTACTTGTTACTTACCTTGTGATAATGAAAGTTGTCGATCACACCATCCCTACGAGGCTAGCCATGAATCCGATCCATTATCTTTTTGAAATGCCAAGTTCAGCCAGTAGAAGCCCTCCATGGTGCTTGAAATGGCTGAGTGCGCCGGATGCAAAAGAAGTCTTTAATACAACAGGAACAGAAACTCAGTTTTAACGAGAACTTTCTGCTTCAATACTTCTTTTTAAACTGAAACTCTTTGTTAATATGTATTAAACTTCTTTTAACGAATGGTTGTACATAAATTGTGTAATTGGGCTGAAATGCTTTTAGCCTAATTGTTGTGATAAACTTATTAAATAGGTAAGTATCAACTCTAATTGATAAGTTTTATTTGAATGCACTCTGCGTTAGCGGAGTGCAGCCTCAAGAAGGCAACTCAGCGATTTGCACTAACATAAAAGTTAGTTTAATAAAGGGAAATTCTACAATTTGTATTGATGTTTCCGAGACAGTTCCAAATATCAAATATACAGTAAACGCAAGCAGGGGAACTTATAGAATGGCCTTTACAAGTATATGGGGTGTGTTTGGAGCAATGGTTATTGCTGAAATTGTCATTTACAAAAAGTATCCGCGCTCGATGAGGCTTAACTTTTTCGATCACCGAACTTTTTGGTCACCGAATCATCAATTTTAGTCCGATTTGGCTCATTTTTTGTGGGTATGCTCCACTTGAGCCATAATTGGGGATAAAACAAAAAATCTGGCACAGCGAACTATTTTGGACAAGTTCTTACCGATTTCAAAAAAAGTATCCGCGCTCGATGAGGCTTAACTTTTTCGATCACCGAACTTTGTTTTGGTCACCAAATCATCAATTTTAGTCCGATTTGGCTCATTTTTTGTGGGCATGCTCCACTTGAGCCATAATTTGGGATAAAACAAAAAAAATGGCACAGCGAACCATTTTGGACAAGTTTTTACCGATTTCAAAAAAATGTATCCGCGCTCGATGAGGCTTAACTTTTTCGATCACCGAGACTTTTTGAGGCTCTAAAATGTGTAATTATCGAATAAAAGTATTCTATGGGTTTTGAATACTCAAAAAAAAGCCTACAACACCTGGTGTTCCCAAGTGGTCACCCATCCAAGTACTAACCGGGCCCAATGTTGCTTAACTTCGGTGATCGGACGAGAACCGGTGCATTCAACATGGTATG
>NC_134480.1:16404427-16506927 GCF_964194025.1 Convolutriloba macropyga
CAAATGACAAAAATGCAAATTGTTGCGAACGAGTTTCAAATATCTTTTTATAACGATATAGCCATTCGGAAGATAAAACCAGTAAGTGGGTTCCTGCTGGGTTTTTTGAGTTTTTGAACAAAGCGTAGTCTGCTATATATTTATGGATTAAACCACAACAACTGATTTGATAAATTTGCTCTCAATGGGCGATTTTGATGATGGTGTACATCATACAAGTTTATTCTAGTACTTGAAATAAAAAAATGAATCGTTTCACCTATTATATTGAAAAACGTTGATTACCCGGGTTGACCAAACTTACTTACCATAAAACGGACCATATATGGTCCATAAAAGTCCATACAAATTTCCGTTTTATGATCTTGCTATGGTTAGTAAGTTTCCATATATGGTCTGTTTTATGGATAATAAATTTTTCTACGAGAGCATTATTTTCCTACTATGCTAATATACGATTGAAAGAGAGGGCCCTGCCATATATGATCCGTTTTATGGTTAGTAAGTTTCCAAAAATGGTCCGTTTTATGGTTAGTAAGTTTCCATATATGGTCCGTTTTATGGTTAGTAAGTTTACATGTATGGTCCGTTTTATGGCTAGTAAGTTTTCATATATGGCCTGTTTTATATACGGATCATATATGGCAGGGTCCTCTCTTTCATTCATATATTTGCATAGTAGGAAAAAAATTCTCTCGTAGAAAAACCTATTTTCCATAAAACGGACCATATATGCTACTAACCATAGCAAGATCATAAAAGGGAAATTTTATGGACTTTTTTGGACCATATATGGCCCGTTTTATGTTTAGTAAGTTTGTCTGATCATAGGACGTTTCGAGAGCTTAAATAGGTTAAATACTGTCGGAAAAAATCTACAGTTGAACTAACGAACAACTTTTTGAGATTTTCCAGTATGTTTTGGGTGTGTTCCCCTCCTCCTTCTCTCAACCGGGCCGGGTACCAGCTACGGCGGAGTCACAAACACAAATATAGGAGAATTGAGTACTAAATCACCCAAAGAAGAATATTATTTTTCAAAATTAATTATTCGAAATAATCGCAAATTTCCGTATGAAAAGCTAACTTTTACCAGAGACAAGCTATAGCAAAAATTCTTTTTGTTTAACAGTCTAAGTACACATGGGACACTCCACAGCGAGTTTGGTTTGATTTGGACAGCTCCTTGACCCAATCAAAAAGACCTATTTTTAAAATTATTTATTTGAAATAATCGCAAGTTTCCGTAGAACCAATGTACCAAAACAAAAAACTTTTTTTAAAGAAAACTTATGTTAGTAACTAAATAGATGTAAGCGAGAAATATACCACAATGCGTCATTTTTATTGGCCAATCAGAATCGAGTATTTAAATTGCATATAGAATTGCGTCCAAATTACGTATAATGTTAAGAAACAGATCGTATAACCTAATTTTAAGTAAATATAACCACGATATGTACGGAATGTGGTGGTTTTCGGCTTAATATATTTAGGTTCTTCAGACGATTGTTGATCGATGAACTAAGAAAAAGCAGACAAATCTCATATCACCTACATCTCGAGAAACAGACAACTTTTATAGAAGACTTTTTTTCACAGAGAGAGAAGTTTCAAGTTTCCTGGAAGTTGACCATTTTGGCCGTATCTAGACTCAAATCAGACTGAATACAGTTGGTAAAGACTGATGAACTACTAAGAACTAAGAAAAGGCAGACATATATCAAATCACCTACATCGAGAAATAGAAGACTTTTAGAGGAGACTTTTTTTACTGACAAAAAGAAGGTTCAAGTTTTTTGGAAAGTGACCGTTTTAGTTTGTTCTTCCATTTTTTACAGATTTTTTTATTAACTTCAATAATGATGACTGCAAAAAGTCCATAGATGAAGCACTGTTCTTGATTTTTTTATGAATTGTACTCTCTGCACAATGCTAAGATTTAAAAGTGAGCAAAATTTTGACATTATCTGCAGAACTATCGAATTGAACATCTGATCACTATAAAGACAAGGAAATTGTCATTTGTCGAGCCCAACTTGAGGGCAAAAGAATAAGCTTGCGAAATTAAAAATTTTTAGGCAAATGTACTTGAAGGATGTTACGGTACATCACAGTTAAGGTAAAATTTGGGGGAAAATTACTATAATTTTACTCGATTTCGAGTAACTCGGCTTTAAATGTCAATAACAAACATTAAAAGTGCTACATGCAATCAGATAATTTGACAAACACTTCACAAAAATTCATCACTTCATCTAAGAGATCAAAACTTGCGTTTTGAAGTCACAACAGCTGAAATACTATTTTAATTACCTTAACACAACGTAACTTCACGTTAACGCACGCTAAATTTACCTTAAATTCGTTAGTTCTACCTGAAATTAATCTGAAAAATTAAGAACTCACCACCCAACTTATAGCTGAACAGGCGTAACTTACCTGGTATTTTCACCCTAGTTTTTAAGGTAAAATAACCTTAACTATTATGATTTAACTTAAAAGTTCAGGTTAAAATTAATATTTTTTGAGGTTAATTTCAGGTTTTTTTATGGGTATATTTACTTTAATCTTTAAAGTTAATTTTGCAAGTTTTTCAGGTAAGTTTATTTACTTTTACCTTAGCTGCATTTGAAGGGTTCAGGTTTGTTTTCCAAGTGAAGCTAAGACATGTTAAGGTTGTGCCTTTTGATTTTCCAGGTAATTTACAGATAAAGTTGATTTGAGGTAACTTTAGGTCAGACAAAACTACGTACATGCTTCAGTTAAGTTAAAGTGTTTCTTAGGGTAAAATTTACCTGAACGTTATTTAGTGTGAGGGCCCAAGTGGAAAACAATATTAAAGTAGAATCAATTTTTTTCTGGACAGTAAAAATCAAACTGTCGAGTATTGTCTTTTCATAAGTACGGGCCTCAATTATTTTTTATTACGCCCTTGCATCTTTTTATCCGCAGGCTTGGTTTAAAACAGATCTTCAATAAAGATGGGAGCAGACAGGCCCAATTGAAGACTCCTGAAATTGCAACAGTTGTGAAACAAATCTCTTGTTAATTTGCAATTAAATATTGAGAAAAGAGCATCAACAATTTTACATTGGGGACATTCCCCCAAAAAGCTACCCAGAACCGATCTCAAGAATTTTACAAAGGAGTTAGGAGGCCTAACTCCTATTAATTAAAAATTGTTTATATGAATAGATGACAATTAACAGCTAGAAATTATTCTATCAAAAAGAAACTAAACAGTTTTTAAAACAAAATTTAATAAGTGCCTCCTAAGCTTGTAAAAATCCAGGTCGAGTTTTTCGCTTGTCCTAGCCCGTTTATGACGCAGACCAGTTTCAAATCATACAGGGGTACGGTCGTTCAAACAAATACAGGCGAGGAATTGTTAACGATCAGCACGAACGCTTCAAGTACTTACGGTCGAGCAAAAGTCAGCACCATATACTCATCAATTCCGCAACAGAGACTAACCACGTTCTGCCACATCAAATGAGCCACATTCTGAACCGCACACAAGCAAAACTGTCGCAGAGCTAAAGTCTGCAAAATACACTTTGTTTTTGTACCATAGGCCTCACCCGACAAACCGGCAGGATATGATCTCATTTGAACAACTGAGCTTTTTAAATTAATTTTCCATGAGCTTTTGTATTGTCTAAGGCCACAAGAAAATATGATTGCAATTTTTCTGTGCAGTCAAGTAATGAAACCGGGGCTGTTTTTAATTGACACTTTTTTAAATGGAATCGAAGATAGGCTATGATTCAAAACAAATACAAAAGCAAGAAACCAAGCACAATGAGTGAACAGCGAACATCGTATTGGAAAAGATCTATATAAGGGCCCAAAAATGGGAGGCATTAAAAAAACTGTTTTTTTTTAAAAAAAAAAACGATTTTAATCATCAAATTTAACCGTTGACCCTAAATGAAAATTCTCATTGTTTTACAATCGTTATGGATAAATGATATAATGAAAACAGTATGGGTTAAATTGAGCAAATCCCTAACTCAGTTATTTTTTTTTTAAAAAAACAACAGAATTTGTGAACATTTTTGAGCGAAATTATAAAATTTGACTTTTTATGTCACGTATGGTAATTTTTATTAAAACTAAAGCCATCGTTATCCTAAGTTACACTTGTTTCATCCACTTGACCTGCCTAGAATCAATGTACCAAAACAAAAAAATTTTTTAAAAGAAAACTTATGTTAGTAACTAAATAGATGTAAGCGAGAAATTTTCAAAATCCGTCATTTTTATTGGCCAATCAGAATCGAGTTTTTAAATTGCGTATAGAATTGCGTCCAAATTACGTTTAATGTTCGGAAACAGTTCGTAGAACCCAATTTTAAGTAAATATAACCACGATATGTACGGATTATGGTGGTTTTCGGCTTAATATTTTTAGGTTCTTTAGACGATTGTTGATCGATTATGAACCGATTCTGATGTCAAGAACATCAGACAAAAAACCAGTAAAAGAGCATCAAAAATCTTGCCGTCTAAACTCTCACTTGTTGCTATCACCAATACAAATCCGTGGCTTTGTATGATACTTGCCGATAATACGTTGCTTTATATCATTTGAATTTAAATTTCGAAAGTCTGATTTTGTCAGCTTCATTTTGGTGCCGCTCCTTAATGAGCCACCTTTCAGCTTCACTGCGTTGATTTCACCATACTGTGTTGGTTTCACAACTGAACTGGAGCGACATTCTTGCAGTACGGAGTTGCAGGAGTCCAGTGTCGGAAAATGACTGTAAAAAGACAGATCGACAGGGGCAAATGGAAAGCAAGTTGCCTTCATTAGCAAACTGGACAGAATGAACGGTAATCCTGACCGAGTCACTTTGATGTCACAACAGAGGTATTTCACAACACTGGCATTTTGAAGGCCCCCCAAAGGAGTTATGAATCTTATAGACGATTATGCGATCAAGTTTGACGGCCAAAATGGCAATTTTGAGATATGAGGAACCACAAAACAACTATGCAAGAAACAGCTGCTATTGCAAATGAGAAGCTCCCGCCAAGATGCAGAGGCTGAGCCGATTTTCTTCTTGACACACACTGCTTGATCAACAGTTTCTGAGACAGGCGACAAAACTGTAAGACAAAACCAAAATTTTACAATTACTTTGCAGCAAATTGATTAAAGTTTAAATTTAGACGGCAGGTCCAACCACCCCTTACAAGTTTTGGATTGGCAAACGCATAGCGAAGAGTTAAACTTGGGTTTCATCGGTCAACATTAATCGTACAAAACGTAATTTTTAAGACGAAAAAAACATCGATTTTGAAAATTTTGTGTCGAGTTGTCGAAACTTTGTAAAAACTGATCAAGTCGGTTCGGATATCGAAAAATTACCTCTGATATAGAAAAAATTGAGAAAACATTATGCTTAATTGTTCAATTTGAAAATTTTTGGTCAATTTTGATGCAATTCTAAAAACTTAAGAAAATCAATACCGAATAATGATAAATCGTATTATTGAGCTTAAAACCGTCCAGTTTACTGGATTACCGTTCCGTAATAAAGAATTTGCAAAAAATTGACCAAAACTTGAAAAATGTTGGACACAGGCATAAAATGTTGACAAATTTGTCAAAATTTTTATATTTCAACTAGAAGGCTCGTCAATTGAGTGAAACTCAGTACACACAGAGAGTCTGTGAAAAAATTCACAACCTCCGGCCTACAAAAAAAAATTATTGAATTCCCAGAATTTGTTTCGTCGTTCGTTTAAGGTTTCGTACGGGTTCTTTTTGTCCTTTCACTAGTCGATTGTCCGTGCTCCGTTTTTTTTCAATAACGTCGCTCTCGCAAAACTTTGCTTTTCGTTTCTCCGTTTACTTTTCCGGATTTCGATAAAGTATGTTGTCATATGCAATGAATTATGTTGTGTTTTGTTGCAGTATGTTGATTAAGCTAGTATGCTAGTTGGTTGCTTTGGTCGTGTTGCTTTCTAGGGTGTTTCTTAAGTTTGTTCTAGAATTACGGCTAGTTGGTTTCTTGGCCTTCCAACTTACTAATTTACTAGCACCCCTGTTGTAGTATAATGATTTTCACCACTGTATGTTTGCATGTAACTTTATTATCGTTAGTTGTTGTTGGTTTTTGCCTTCTAGGGTGTGACTTAAGTTTGTTCTGGACTTACGGCTAGATTGTTTCTTCACTTTTGCAGCTTTCATAGACTACAAAACGCTACACATTATTTAACTTTTACTGTAGTTTGTTTAATATTGTTCGTATGCTGATCGGTTGTTTAGGTTTGAATTTTGCTACGCTGTGACTTAAGTTTTTCCTGGAGTTACAACTAGTAATTTTCGTGCTCTTTCATTCACTTAGTGTACTAACACTTTTGCGTAATTTAGTTTGTTATTTGTATACATTAAGCCCCATAAATGCCTGTGCTAGTTTGTCTCTTTCAGTAACATGTCTCCTCTTTCCTAGGGTGTGACTTAAGTTTGATCTCGAGTTACGACTAGTTTGTTTGGTTGAGTTTGTTGCTGTGGTCTGCTAGCATAGTACTTAGCGACCCCCGCTCGCCGCTTAATCGTCTCCCGCACGTTTTTTCCGTCTTTCCGTTTCGTTGCGCTCTACTCGCTCAACGCTTCCGTTCTAACTGTCTGTTTTCCCGTCGCGTCGTGAGCCCGTCGCCCAACATTTCTATCCCGTCCGTCTCGTATCCCTTGTCTTCGTGCGTCACTCTTTCCTTGTTTCCGTCCCGTTCGTTGCGTCGCCCGTTTCCTACCCGCGTTTTCGCCCGTTCCGTTTCCCGTTTCGTTGTGCGCCGTTCACCCGTCCTTCACGCCCCGTCCGTTTCGTCTCCCGTTTCGTCGCGCTTTATTCACCCGGCCCTCTTTCGCGGCTTGCCTGTCTTTCTGTTGAGTCTCACGTTGCGTAAAAGCACGTTAGATGCTCTTTGATTTTCGTTACCTACTTTCGCCGAGTAAATTATTACTCGGTAACTTCTTAACTGCTCTTCGGTGGCTTGATTATCAGGTCTTCGTCAGATGGGTTTGGTATAACCCTCAGCCCGTGTGATTGTTTCAAATTTACTTTAATTTGAGAAATCAGCCATTTTAAGATCATGGCCGAACAGCAAGTGAAATTGAAAAAGTTCTTTAATGCAAGATTTAATCTGGCGTCTGAGTTGTGTAACATCCATAGGGAGATCACAGATGCCATCGATCGTCAAGACAGGAGGGTTAAAGTTGTACGCTTGGTTTTTAAGTTGAAGGATGTTTTCAGAAAACTGGTGCAAAAGAATGCAGAACTATTTGACTTGGCCAGTAGCGCGGAAAACCCAGATTCAATTTACCCTGTCCTTCAGCAATGGTTGGATGATGTAACTAAGAACAACGATAAATTCCTGCATGCGGCAAGAAGCTATATTGACTCAGTTGCTGACCGACACATCGTATGCGAGGGCGTTAATCCTCAAGGGCAGTCCAAGATGAGTTCACGTCGAACAGCATCATCAATGTCTAGCCAGCGTATACATAAACGTCCTCATGGCAAAACTAAAACGCGAAGAGGCCGAGAAACAAGAACAAGCTGCCATGTGCCTTGCTAAATGAAAACACGAAGAGATTGAGAAAAAAGGAACCACGAGATAAAAGGAGCTTGAAATACAAATGGAGCAGATAGCACTTAAAGAATTGGAGGAAGACCAACGCCAGCGTGTTGCCGCTGCTAAATTAGATGAGGCAACGTGCCAAAAAAAGAACCAATTATAAATTAGAACCTTTGTACCAAAACAAAAGAATGTTTTAAAAGAAAATTTACAAATTTATGCTTTCAGAACTACAGTTTTCAGGAGGCTTTTAGATGCAATTACAGTCTTTTCAAACAGTTTTTAAACATCAAAAAGTTCTAAATTTCCAGGGAGCACTTTTTTATATCATTAAAAGAGCGGACAACAACTTACACAAATAATTGACAGTCTAACTCATACTGAGAAAGTTGTTTTAAAGTCTTCATCATGAGCTTTTTTAAAGATAGGACCTTTTGCAAACATGAATCAATCAAATTCGGGATTATGAACTTCTTCTCCTTCTCCTTGCCCGTTTTTTTCAAAACTTGAGTCTTAATCATATCGCAATTTGCTCTGAACGCGTTTTTTCTAACAATTTCTGATAAGCACTTGAACTCGCCGAATCTTTGAACGAGCATAGGCTATTAAGGACTTATTGGGTAATTTTCATGAGCCATTTTAAACAGGGACATCAATAATGGAATAGGCAAACAACTGACAAATATGTTTTTGAAAACACTGATTCATTTGAAAAAAGCAACCGAAAATCTTTGGTTGACCGAAAAGGGAATTTGTTTGATGCAAACATGAAAAAGTTGCTTCAATAGATTGCAGCTTCAGCCTTTATAACGTTGTAACCTTTTATTGATCTTTTCGTAGTTTTTGAATTCTTCAGGGAATTTTACATTTATTTCTTCTTCACTAGTTTATGAAAAGACTTGGTCCATACACTGATCAACTAGTGAAGAAGAAGCAAATTAGCAGCAGTGAATTTTAAATCAAATGGCGCCAACTTTTCCATTTTTTGAGTTTTTTTTTGTTTCTTCCAATTAATTGAAAACAAAATTGTTTGAACATTGAGTTGGAATCTGATGATTTCTGATAGAATCTGATATGAGGTATGATGATTGATTTTTGGAATAATGACCAATGAGTTCCAACACGCACTAAAACATTCAGACCCAACTTTGTTTTTTCTTATAAACCTTTGTACAGCTGTTAAGATGTTACGCAACACACTCCAGTACAGTCCCAGGGTTCTAAAATTAAAGGAAATTAAAGAAAACTGGTTAATTACATAAAACATCGCTGTCCTCATTTATCTTTACAATCCAAAAAAATTTAAATGCATATTTAATTAGTTATGAGAATTTAATGACGCCCGGAAAATTGCCCCAATAAGCTTGAAACATGAATCCTTCAGCGTCGCTTTGAATTCTATAATATCTAAATTTGCTAACAAAGTTTTTCATTACATTTTTGTGAATAATTTTCTACAATTTCTCAATTTGTAAATCTTCCATTTATGTAAAATTGAAATAAGTTGTTTTCGAGCTTTTGCTAAAAAAACAGTAACAAATTTGAATAAGGTTACACACGCAACTTCTAAGTGTTGTAGCGTTAGGAGTTTTTTTGGCGTGTGACCTTGAATAAGACATTGTTTCATCATATATTTTTCAGAGGACCAATCTGAATTTATCCATGCGTGTTCGTTATTTAATTTAGTTATTCACGGTCACAGTTGCAGAAAAAAAATTTTTTAAATAATTTCTCAACTGTTAACAAAACAGGAGAAAATTAAACGTAGCAAATTGGTACCACTAGGCTCAGCTGTCTTATACAAATTGCGGCTCTGAACAATATGATATCTAAGGGAATTCTTTTGAGCAGCGTAATTTGGCCAATTTCAATCACGCTAGGTTTTTCCAAAAGCTTTACTTGTTCTTTCTTTTATGATTTCTAAAAAAGCAGAACAAAAATCCTAGTACCCCTCCTGACTTTGTACCTATGCTTAGGTGGACGATTATGTTTTATGTTCTGAGTATATTCTCACCAGCAAATCTCAACTTTTCAGGCAATGAAAAGCAGCCAAAAGACTGAGTTTGCGCTCTAACTTTTTTTGCCAGAAGTTATTATGCACGTTTTTTTTTAATGTTTCCTTAATTGATTTCACACTTAACCCAATGTTATTGAAAAATGTTAGCCATTTTCTCTCAAAGGTTATAATTCTCTGAAAAATCTTTAGTTGCCTTATGTCAGCCTTCTGGAAATCTTCTTCGAAACCCAGGCACGATTTGAGAAAAGTATTTTTTTGCTCGCTTTGCAAATTCGTCCAAAATCGACATTTAAACCAGAAAATTAAGCTACTAAGTACATGCTATATTAGAAATCTTAGCAGCCCAAGGGATTTAGTGAACTGGCACTAGGGCGCTTGCATGTCATTAGTGGTACTGAAAGTTTTGTTCTAATTTATATCGACACCTGAAGGATAAAAGTTCATCGAATCCCATCTCAATATTTGAATACTAAAATTTTAAAATTCTTTAATGTGATCTTCGGAAGTTACACAAGTGGAATGAATTCTAATAGCAGTTCTTATTTACTTCTAGACAAGTATTCCTAATCTCAGATTTTGATTCATATCAAAATCTGTTAGCAGTTCTTATCAGATTTTGACGTGATATGCTCATTTCTAACACAGTTTCTGCTTAGGGCAATTTAGTTAGGGCTGGAAAATTAGCAGGTTTAGGGCCGAGAATTTAGCAGACTTCGTGCCGGAAGCTTAGCAGGTTTTTGTCAAATAATGATAGATTGTATTGCTAAATTGTATCACCTTCGGCTTATTGCGCCTCATTATTTGTTACCTTGGGGTTCTTTAACAAATTGTGCTTTAATCCTGTAAGAAAATTTTTGTTGGAATAAAGTATTGAATTATTGTTTTTTTAGTGCCTACTTGGTACAAAATAAAGTAAAATAAGTATCTCAATCTGAAAATTCAAGCGTCAAAATTTGCTTCATGATGACTTAGAAAGTTTTCCGCAATTCGAGTTCAGTCTAGGACGCATTCACCCTCAAATATGAGCTCTAATTGCTCTAGAAATTTTCTCTGAACCAAATTATAACATTTACTAAGAACGTAAACTTTAGCTGGTCTGTGAATTTAGTGGCCTAAGATGAGGGTGCTTGGGCCCCAGTTTTCCATGGTGTGAAAGGGATTTGGGGGATCCAGGATTGATGTTCTATTTTTAATCGAATCGAAAAGTGAAAATGAGGCTCATCTAGTTAGCACTTGATAAAGAAGGACTCAAAAGTGAGATTCTCGAACTGCGCGCGGGTAATTAAATAGGGCAAAAGTTTTATAATAAATAGGGCAAAAATAAAGCTACGAAGGGCCACTAAGTAAGGCAAAAAATATCGAAAAAAGCAAATTGAAAACCAATTTTATCATTAGTTACGTGTTTTTTCGCGTAAAACTTTGATGCAGTTTTAAACTAATTGACTAAGTATGAGTAGTCTCAAAGTTTTAGTGCCTGGCTATTTTTAATCTTCGTTGTCTAAACAAATGAGGCAACTGTTTGCAAAAATTAATGTAAGGAGTTCTAGGTTTTGGCCATTTGGGACCATTTCAATAGATCACTCAAAAAGAGTTAGTCTGTTATTTGATGAATGCCTCCCCAGGTTGAGGTCCAGACCCAAATTTGCTTCTGATCAGACTTTCCAGACCAAAATTATCTCTGATCAGACTTTCCAGACCGAAATTATCTCTGATCAGACTTTCCAGACCGAAATTATCTCTGATCAGACTTTCCAGACCGAAGGAGTTCTGATAAGACCATCTCCAGACCATGGTCAAGATTCAAATTCAGACCATTGCCCAGACCTTAATCAGACTATGATCAGGCCCAATTTCAGACCCAAGTAGCCTCTGATCAGACTCAGTCGAGACCATCTCCCCAGTTGACCACTCTGATCAAAAACACTCAAAATCGCCATCGTCAGCCCTCCCGTCCTTTAACCACAACACTTAAATTGTCCACTCTCCTCCCCCTATCGCTTTGAACTCCCCTCACATCAGCCTTCTTCTCAACCCTAACCCCATCGCTTGACCCCCACCCACAACACACACTCACACACGCACACACACAGACACAGACAGACACAGCCAAACAGACACAGACAAACCGGTTACCCCATAAACGCACACACAAAACTTACACACACGTTGGTTGAGATTTTACTGCAAAATTAGCTATAAAATAAAAGATTTGCGATGAATTTGAATAAAAATATTAGACCTCTGATCAGACTCAAGTGCGCTCGAAGTTGCCTCTGATCAGACCCAATTGCGCTCGAAGTCGCCTATGATCAGACCCAATTGCGCTCGAAATTACCTCTGATCAGACCCAAGTGCGCTCGAAGAGTTTATGATCAGACCCAATTGCGCTCGATCCGCCTATGATCAAACCCAATTGCGCTCGAAATTGCCTCTGATCAGACCCAAGTGCGCTCGAAATAGTCTGATCAGAGAAAGATATTACTTATGCAAAAATCTTCTAATTTGGCTATAATATGTTCATTTCAAAAAAACTGATGTTTACAGTATTTAATTCATCTAAGGAAAAATCAATTATAAAAGAATTGCTAAAGAAAACGAAACCCAACTGTTGAGAACAAATTTTATTTAGTGTACCTTTTAGTGTATATTTCTGACTCAATGGATGAGTTTAGACAGCTTTCCATAAGAAACATCGTGGTCTCCAGTTGATCAAAGTTTCTTCTGAAGGGGACCGGCCTCTGTTATCAGCTGGACTCCTGTTTTCTGACCAAAGCTATCGGACTTTAGATAAGTCTCTGATCAGAACGCTGCTTTATGGCTGCCTCCTGGCAGAGCCAACATCTCTCATTAAAAAAACAAAAAAAAATGGAAAAAAAATGCGCTCGAAATGGTCCCTGATCAGACCCAATTGCGTTTAAAAGCATTTCTGATCAGACCCAAGTGCGCTCGATGAGGTTATGATCAGACCCAATTGCGCTCGAAGTCGCCTCTGATCAGACAAAAGTGCGCTCGAAGAGGTTATGATCTTTTTCAATTGCGCTCGAAGTCGCCTCTGATCAGACCCAAGTTTGCTCGAATCTGCCTATGATCAGACTTTTCAGACCAAAATGACCTCTGATCAGACCATCTCCAGACCATGGTCCAGACCGTAGTGCGCTCGAACTTCCGAAAAGACCCTGTATTTTCGATCTGGGAACACACGGGTGTGCGCTCGACTGGGTCTGATCATAACTCAATTTGGGTCTGGACCTCAACCTGAGTCGTTTAACAAACTCAAACTTAGTTGCAGAATTCTGTCTCTGTTCGTTTTACTTGTGCACTGGCCATAATTGGATCTATTCTCTTCTGTGCATCACTGCTTAGAGAGTTGAGAGTAAAGTGTTGAAAATTTGGATTACTTTGAGAACTAAATAAGACAGGTAAAATTCCACATCTCTTTGCTGTGTGGAATGAATTGATTTTTACTTGAAACTATCATGTTATTTGTTTATAAGGCCAGTAGTGCATGTCGTATATAATTTTCAGTACATCTCCTCCTATATAAATTCAACACTTACAAAAATTTTCCCAAAAACATTTCAGCACAGTTCTTACAAAAAAGGCGCATGTATTGCAACATATTACATATATAATTTCAGCACTTCAAAATTTCAGCACAATTACTACATAATTTCAGCATACTTCAGCAAAAGAGTGAATTTCAGCGCTTTCACAACGTTCTTTTCATAAAACTTCTACTCGCAATTTCATTGCTGAACATTGCCTATAACATAGGTAACTTGTATTTCTTTAATCTTTTCTAATTCTGATTTAATAGTTCTCATTCATATATCTGGAAAAGAGAACAATTGAAAAGCCTCAAAGTTTCGTCACGGCTGAAGTATAAAGAAAATTACACTCATGTTACCTGTTTTCATTCAATCGAGTATTGTGGCAGGATAGACCAGCTGGCATATCGGCTTTATCTTAACAGTTGACAGCATTTTTAAGTTTTTTGGCACTTTTGACTGGTTTTTAAGTTGAATTGCTCTGATGCACTGCTGTTTAGTCCTGCTCTGCTGCTTCTTCTGTATGTACGGAAACAAAAAGATTTTTTTAAAAGTTCTTGCAAAGCTCCGGCCGTTAGCTTACAAGATCGATGGCAATCTCGCAAGATTTTGCATGGTGGTATGTAATCTTGCAAGACTCTTGCAAGATTCTTCCAAGATCATTCAATAGAATAGTTTAAGGATTCTAACGAGTTCATAATATGCCAACAGCTCTCATAAAGGGCACAGGGGGGGGCAATAGAACCCACTAATCTTATTTTTAAGAAAAAAAATGCAGTTTTTCAGCTACTGTTTTGTATTCAGTCGGTCTGCTATCAAACCATCTTCAGCTCAACCTACCCGCGTGAACAGTGAGTTTCTGTAAAACATTCGTTCAGATATATAGACTTTATAGCTTTTATTGAATGCAGATTCTATTTGATTTTATTGTGTTCTATTCGATTTCAGAATGTGCAATTTTGGTTCAAAACACAGTTTTGAAACAAAAAACCCTCTAAAAAATTTTTTTACTTTCCAGACTAAAAATTGATTGTTTTCATACAGTTAATCAAGGAATTATTTTGAAAGAGATCTAAAAAGATTTTGAAGAGACGACGGAGGACATATTCAAGAGTTGCTGGAGGTCCAATTGGTACACAGACTAACGTACATAGAGAATTAATAGTGAATTGAACGATATATTTGCTTTCATAGTCAAACAGCGACAAAACCATTCATAAGCTAAGTCTTCGCGTTTGCTTGAGACCAAAATTTTCATTCTTTCTGGTATAATAGACTCACCGTGTACAACACACAAACATTCTACCAAGTTACAACAAGTTATAAATTTAATTCACTTTAACTCAACTCTCTTACAAATATTAAAGTTTGTAGCATTTTATATTATCATAATGAAGTCTGTGAAGAATTTACCTGGTCCAAAAGGGTGGCCAGTAATTGGAGTGTTTCTTCAGTACTGCAAGCACAGGTCAGCTTTGCACCTGCTGGAGAAGAAATATTCGGACAATTTTGGACCCATACACAAAGAAAGACTGATGTTTCGCAACTTTGTGGTTCTCTCTTCGCCTGAGTTGGTGGAACAGTGGACTAGAAGTGAGTCAGCTTATCCACAAAGAGCAACCTTGGCAACTTGGGAAACCCACAGGTGAACCTCTTTCTCAACCTTCAATTCTTTTTGATTATCCGTTTTTATCAATGAAGAAACTTGGACAATTTTTGGGCCCTTCCTATTATAGCCCTCCCCCCCCCCACCCTACATGAAAATACAGACTTTTCGTTGTGGTATATTTACGGTAAGGGAGTATGTGCTTCATGCCTTGATCGTTGAAGATGTGAAAATCTATTCCAAAAATAATGCTGTAAAATCTTAAACGATTAGAATTCTTTTTACAATGAGTCGCAGAACGTACTTTTCAACTTTTCACTAGAATACTTATACTCGATCCGATCATATCAGTGTTCTTCACGCATAATTTCTATCTACATAAAAATTCTTGGTAACACAAATTGTAGATTTTAAGAAGCATTTATCAAGAAGCTTTCTCGGGAGAAATTTTAGCTTCTAAAATTAATCTCAAGTAATTATACAGAAATTTGGGACGCTAGTTGTGACCCAAGATGAGGTCCACGACCAAAAACAAGTATTGGCCAGACCATCTTGGATAGCGGACAGTGTGGTCGGTTGCCACTGAACTCAATGGCCAGGAAAAAATTTTGGTTTCACCATTTTCTCGCCAATAACCAATTTTTGATCTGCTAGGTCTGGCAGATACCAATATTTGGGTCCGCTTTGGTCTGGCGAAACCAATTTTTTGGTCTTTTTTATCATTGGGCATTATCCAATTTCCGGTTGGGACAGCACCTACATTTGGGTGTGTTTGATCTGTGCAAAACCCAAATTCAAAATCAAGAAGTCCAGCCAAAAGAAAAACCGGTCCACTGCGAATTGTATAAATGTGTGGTGCATTGACTGTGTTTCAATGCAACAGCTGATTAATTTTGAAAATTTGCAATGGTCTTTGACTAAACGGTTTTCACTAAACATGTGCTATAAAAGCTTTGAAAATTACCTCTCTTCTTTAAAAGATGCTTCGGCATTTTTAGTAAACCTGACCAATGGTCTGGCCTGTGAGAATTCTCAGTCTGGCGAATGATTGCAGCACAATTCTGTCTTAATTATGTTCAGTCAGCCCAGTGGTCTGGAGAATAGTCTGTTCAATTTAACCAAGAGTGACTCAAGTCTGTTTGGTCTGGACAAAATTGGCCAAAGTCAGGCTGGTCAGGTTAATACTAAATTTTTGGTCTGGCCTGTCTAAACCCCCTCTCTCCGACCGAAAACCCTCCCATCATTACCTGTTTTCAGCCCTGAACCGCATTGTGGAAAGCAAATTGATTTGCGGTCATTGCTGTCCACAAAATCTAGATCCTCCAGCAAAAGTACGTTTTGCGTCAAAATTTGCTTTTTGGGCAAATTATTATAAGATGAAAACTAATAATTCTGTCTTGCAATATATCTGTTGCATATCTCAAGCTCTGGATGAAGTTTTGAAGTATGAAGAAAGGTATTCGAAATCTATTGTGTATCAAAAAACAGACCAATTTATGGTTCGTAACGTTTTGCTGTCGTTCGTAATGGTTGCAGAGGTCGAATTATTATTGGACGAAAATGGTCTGGGATCACCAAGAGTTGACAAAGTTGTTTGGGTTAACACTGCATTGGCCCAGAAGATAAACAAAATGCATCGTTTGTTTGTTTAAAGAGGAATGTGAAAAAACTAAAACAGCTACAAGATATTTTAAAAAAGACTGCGGTCGAGAATAATGCGTTGTGGAGAAACTTGGGGAGGACCTCTGGGTAGACTGTAGATTTGATTGCATTTTTGAAGCTGCAAAACTTTGCTGTTTAAAAGCGAGCAGGGTCTTCACACTCTTATGATCATAGGTTGTGACTTATCTACCGCAACAAATGATTTTAAAATATCAAAGAGAACATTAATAAAAACCTGACCACCAATATTGGAGGTGATTGACCCGAATTTGCGTAGGTTTGAGGTTCATCATTGTTACGCAGTAAATGAAAGAATATTAACCAATCAGAATTGAGTATTTAGGTCTGAATTTAAATGCGTGTAAAACGTTCTAATATACATAAAAAGTTCCGAAAAAGTTCATTTAACCTAATTTTAAGTAAATATAACCACTATACGTATCGATTAAGCTGGTTTTCGGCTTAATATTTTTAGGTTTTCTAGATAATTGCCGATTGAATACGAACTGATTTTGACGTCAATGACATCAGACAAAAAACCTGTTAAATGAACAACAAAAAATCTTGCCGTCTAAGTTCCACTTGTTGCCTTGATCGTTGCTGACACATGCTATCTTTTGATAATGTTTATACGTTGCTTTGTACGATTATGCTTACACGTTTGATTCTATGTATGACAATACGAATTCAAAATAGCTTTCCGAACTACAGTTCCTTACTGACTTTTACATGATGCCGCAACCCTCTAGTTCCAGCGAATGAGGGAGGCAGAGTGATCCACACGAGGGCAAGAGAAAAGTGGAAGCAATCTGGTCCATTTTCAGAATACACCGTCAGAGATCAAGATACATATTCGACTTTTACTACAGAAGAAATGCCATTAGTCGGGAGTTGTACGAGTAATGTCTGGCGGAGTCTATTGCTGATAAAAACTTAATTGCCAAGTGAAAAAAGCAGGGATACGAGAACCTCTGCTAAATTGTGGATAGTGCGCACTGTGGTTGAAGAGGATGCAAAACATGATTGAAAAAATTTGCCCATCATCTATGAGGAAATCGAAGACTGTAAGACAGAACCAAACTTTTACACGATTTTTGCGGTAAATTTATTTTCAATTTAGACGGCAAGAAACCCAACCCCTGATTTATTATGGCATGGGGTAGTCAAATCAAAATTTTAGGATATCTGGTCACCAATAACCCCTACAGTTGAATTTTTAAGAGCGATAAAACATCGATTTTGAAAATTTTTGGTAGATTTACCAAAAATTCGAAAAATTGATATAGTCGGTTTGTATATCAAAAAATAACCTCTGACATAGAGAAATTTGAGAGAAAATTATGATAAATTGTTCAATTTTGGAAATTTTTGGTCAATTTTGAGGTAATTTAAAAAAATTTAGAAAACTATTACTGAAAATTGATAAACCGTATTTCCGAGCATAAAGTTGACCTGTTTATTGAATTACCGTTCCGTATTCAAGAAATTGCCAAAAAATTGACCAAAAATAGAGAAATTGAACAAAAGCATAAAAATTTGACAAAAAAAATCAATTTTCCAGCAAGAAGGTTTGTAAATTGAGTGAAACTCAATTAACAAGAAAAAGTGGTGAAAATTTTCACAACTTCCGGCCTACAAAAAAAAATTATCGAATTCCCATAATTTTTCTCGTCGATCGTTTATGAACCGTTTTGCCCGTGTCCTTTTCGTCCTTTAACTCTTCAGTTTTCCGTGTTACATTTTTTTTCAATAACGTCGCTCTCCCAAAGCTTCGCCTTTCGTTTTTTCCGCTACTTTTCCGATTTTCGATGTAGTATGTCATATGTGATGAAGTATGTTGTTGTTTTGCTGTAGTATGTTGAGTATGCTAGTATGCTGGTTTGTTGTTTAGGTCTTATAACTTTCTAGGGTGTGACTTAAGTTTATTCTCGAGTTACGGCTGGATTTTCCGTTGACTTTTCAACTTTACTAATTTACTAGCCCTTCTGTTGTATTATATTGATTTTGCTGCTGTATGTTTGTGTGTACCTGTACGATTGCTAGTTGGTTTGGTCCTGTTGCCTTCTAGGGTGTGACTTAAGTTTATTCCCGAGTTACGGCTGGATTGTTTCTCGACTTTTCCAACTATCTTAGTCTACAAACACACTATTGTAGTTTATTCAATTTTGCTGTAGTTTGTTTAATAACGTTAGTATGCTGATTGTTTGTTACGGTTTGGGTTTTGCTAGGATGTGACTTAAGTTTATTCTGGAGTTACGGCTAGTAATTTTCTCGACCTTTTCGTCCTTTTAGTGTACTACTTAATTGTCGTAAATTAGTTTGCCATTAAATTTGTCGTTATAGCCCCATAATGATATATATTAGATTGTCTTGCAGTAGCTTCTCTCCTTCTTCCTAGGGTGTGACTTAAGTTTGTTCTGGAGTTACGGCTAGGTTGGTCGGTTGAGTTTTTGCTGTGGTATGCTAACATAGTTCTTTCCAACCTCATTTCTCTTCCGCTCTTTCCCACCGTCCCGTTTCGTTGCGTTGCGCGTTTTTCACCCGCTTTCCCGCACGTCCCGTTTCCGTTCCGTCGCGCACTGCTCGCTCGACTTCTCGTCTGTTCCGTTCCCGTTGCGTCGCGCGTTGCTCGTCCGACTTCCCGTCCGTCACGTTTCCGTTTCGTCGCACGTTCCTCGCTCGACTTCCCGTGTCCTTTGTCTCCCTCTGCGTTGAGCGCATAGCGTTCAGCGCTCCACTTCTGTTTTTGTCGGGCACTGTGTGCTCGACGACATTTTCTGCTCTTTGGGTGGTTTGTTTTACAGACTGTCTACAGTTTGCTGTGTTTGGTGTTTTTTGCGTTGGGTTTAATTTGTGTGGGTTTTATTTGTTTGGAGTCTGCTTATAATAGATAACCGTGTGCAGTGGTAGTTTTTGCTGGTATTTGCAAATAATAACATCGTGATGTCTAATAGTTTTGATCAAAAAGTCAAAAAGTTGTACGCTGCCAGGTCAAAGCGTGAAGCTGAATTGCATGCCATACATGAAGATATCCTTCATTGTATAAATAGTCAAAGTAGGCGAGTGAAAGTTGAACGCCTAGTAACAAAGTGCAACGAAGCATTTATGACTGTTGTAGACAAAAATGAGGACCTGATTGCATTTGCTGGAAAAACGGAAGATCCAAGTGCACTTGTTCCTTCATTAGAGTCTTACTTGGAGGCAGTGACAACTAAGAACGACAAGATACTCGCTTCAGCACGAAACTACATCAATTCTGCTGATGATAAAGTGAGTGAGTTCCAGAAACCAAGGGCTTCCATTCGTTCTAGACTTCCCTCACTGATGACCTCGTCAAAAACATCTAGTCAGCGTAAACATGATTACGTAATTGCTAAAATGAAGCTCGAAGAAATTGAAAAACAGAATGAGGCAGCCATTTGCCTTGCTAAACAGAAAAAGCAAATGTAATTAGATGAACTGGAGGAAAACAACAGGAAACGTTTGGCAGAGTCAACTCTGCATGAATTTGAATTGCTGGACGCCGTTTCTAAAGGTAGCCAATCTGAAACAACTGCAAGTGCTGGGAGCTCAATGAGAAGTGAAAAGGCTGTCCAAGACTGGATCAACACCTCACTTGCTTTAAGTTTTCACAATGAGGAGAAAAATAGTGAACCACAGGTTATGATTAACCCTCCAGAATGTCATAGCCACAACAACGGCAAAACAGTGGAAGATCAGAACACTGAAATTTCAAGGCATTCTATTCCAAAAAATTGTCGAGGCAATTACATTTTAAGCAATGAGACCTTGCAGCAACTCGACCCCTATTATACTCCACCTGAAAATTTTTTGGCTGCTGCTAAAACACAGGCGTTGTACCAGGCGCACCTAAGAGCGCAAATGGATCAAACAGGCCAGCAAGGCATGGCGCTTCCAAGCATAACTAATCAAGGAACCGCGGATAGTCAGCCGCCTTCTGTACACGCCCCAGGGGCTTCTTCACCACCCATTCAACAGCCCATTACACCACAGCCGTTCGCACCGCAAGAAAATCAGAATAATGCAACAGAGTTATTTCCAAACGCACAACTTCAAATTTCACAATCCAGGGGACCTGAAACATCAAGAATGATTCGGCCCAGCAAATATGCTCCCGACAACAAATTAATTTTGTCCCCCGAGCACCAAACGCCACTCTTCCTCCTTTTCCGACAACAAATCATCCAGCCCCCGCAATAAACGTTCCCCTACACCCAAGCGCCCCACCAAGTCCAAACATTCAACAGCATAACTCCGAACCCGCTCATCCTATCGTCCTTCCCATTCCGAACCCAGTCTTCGCACCTAACCTCACTGCTCCCATCCCACACGCTCCTTTGATTAATTCTCCTCTCGTCAATAACACTTTTCAGAATAATAATAACCGAGTACACAAAGTTGTACGTTCCGTTGCTCCTCCTATCCCAAATATGCCGAATATCCCTCTTGGCCAAAACTTCGTGCCAAATATGAGTCATTGGCGGTTTCCACAGCACAGACCGTCAATAGTCAACCAAGATACAACCATCGTGAATAGTCTGCCTCCAAATGTACACACCCATATCGCACCCTCAAGCACTAATATTCCACAACGAATATATTCGGATTCACCCCTTTTGATTGATATGCAATCACCATCAGGTGCACAGCAGGAAAACCTGATCGCGACTACTAGTAATGTTGTACCTGGTCTAGCCACTCCGGTTTTTCAGCCAACATATCCCTATGTTGGGCTCACTCCGTTGAGTTGGAGCGGTCCGCAGGTATCTGCACCTGCCCCTCCGATATCGGACAATGCGTCATTGATTAGGGAATTAGCTGATGCAATAACAAGCAAGAGAAACGACCCTTTGCCCGAGTGGAAACTTGCAGAGTTTAATGGCGACCCATTAAAGTGGCATGAGTGGTATGGTCAATTCAAAAGCGCGATTGACTCGCAGTCGCTTACTGATGACTTTAAATTGACATACCTTAAAACACTCGTCACCGGTAAAGCAAAGATTGCAATCGCCGAGTTTGCTTACTGTGGTTTAATGTACAAGGATGCACTAAGGACTTTGGAACGTAAATTTGGCCAACCGCAGGCAGTCGTAAGTGCACACTTGGATAAACTAAGCAACTTTCCGCCTCTTAAAATGCACAATAGTGATAACACCATAAACTGTTCTGCAGCAATATCCAGCCTCGTTGGGGTTTGCAAGTCACTATCATATGATGCTGACTTGAAGAGCGCTTCCCTACTTAACCAAGCAGTAGAAAAGTTACCACCAAACATGAAAGAGTCATGGTCGCTCTTTACGGTTAAGAAGCACTGGGTTAAGCCTACCCTCCTTGACTTTAACGACTGGCTTAAAGAAAAGGCTGAGGCCCACGATCTTATGAAACAAAGCGCAATCAAGGCAAGGCCTGAAGATAACAGCACTTCAGTAACCAAGAACAAAACAGCTTCAAAAGTGTTTGCATCAAATTCGCAACAAAGGGAAACAAAGAAGCAAATGCCATCTGCTTCCACAAACACTTTCTTTCGATGCATTGTATGCAAAGGTAACCACCGGCTATGGGAGTGTCGAGTTTTCAAGGAAAAGACTCCAACCCAGAGAGCTAAGTTAGTGGCGGATAACAAACTTTGCTTTTCGTGCTTACGGGACAAGCACACATTCCGCCAGTGCCCTCAGCCAAGAAAGTGCCGAGCAGAGGGGTGTAATAGTTCGCATAACTCACTATTGCATGGAGCAGATAGGGTTTTCCCAACAAAACAGTCAACATATCCCAATACTATCCAGTTCTCTGGCAACACAGGTCAAAGTAAAGCAACTACTAGTCAACAGCCGTCTAATAAGACCACAACAATGTCATCTGTTACTGATGTTAAGGGGCTCCTTCAGGTAACGGAATTGCAGTTGGTCAATTAGTCCGGTTTAGATACCAAGGCTTTAGTTTTGTGTGATACCACCTGCAGTAACTCTTGGGTGGCCGGTAGTCTCGCAGATAGACTCGGTTTGCACGCTAAAGCACCAAAGCTAACTGTCAAGGGTATTAATACCGAAGAAGTAGTTGACACTAGGATTGTTGAAGTTACTGTGAAACCAAGAGAACATCAAGATTTCGAACAATTTACCATCAACCCTTTCTTTAAGGAGAGTCTGAACGTCGGCTCAGATATAATTAATGTACAGGCCCTGCAAGAGACTTACCCACATTTAGCAGTCCTTGATCCCGTGACATATTCCTATAAAGACATTGAGATGATACTCGGACAAGATGTCTATCATGCCATCCGCCCGTTAGAATACTTCTCTGCCGATGAGAAGCGTTCAACCGTTGCCGTACGCTTACCCATAGGTTGGGTCTTAAGCGGTCCGTTACCATCAAGTTCTTGTTTAACCTCAACGTGCTTTAAAGTGAATATCGAACATGACATTGAGTTAGCAAGTCAAGTAAAGTCATGGTACGACATTGAATCATTCGGGGGCAAACAAGCAGGTCGACTCCAGATCTGCAGCAGACGCAAGGGCTCACGAGATCCTTGAGAGTACCACCAAACACAATGGCCTGAGATACGATGTTGGAATGCTGTGGGCAGCAGACAACATTCAGCTCCCAAATAATTACTTCTCCTCCCTTGTGCAACTAAAATCGCTCGAAAAACGTTTGGCCAAGGATGAAGACCTCAGAGAGAAGTATACTAGTACCATCAAGGAAGACCTAAATAAGGGGTATGTAATTGAGGTTCCGGATGCTCACAAGGTTGAGAGCCGGTCTGATAAAGAGTGGTACCTACCCCACCATCCGGTTTTAAACCCGAACAAACCAGATAAGGTGCGTAGGGTGCTCAATGGAGCAGCAAAATTTCATGGCGCCTCACTGAATAAATCTTTGCTCACTGGCCCTGATCTGCTCCAAAATCTTATTTACGTACTTCTTCGCTTCCGACAACATCCATATGCCGTCTCTGCCGACATCGAGGGAATGTTTCTACAGGTTGGTGTATTACCATCAGATCAACCATCACTTCGCTTTCTGTGGCGGGAGGACCCCACAACTAACGTTGTAGTGTATCAATATACGCGCCATATATTCGGGGCTAAAGACTTGCACACATGCGCCAACTATGCATTACAACGCACTGCGAGAGACAATGCCAAGTTTTACCCCGAAGCTGCAAAAGCCGTCCTTGAAAACTTCTACATGGACGATTACCTTGACTCAGTGGAGTCGAGAAAGCCATCAATAGATCGAAGGAATTGGTACATCTTCTCCATCTCGGTGGGTTCAAGCTTACAAAGTTCGTAAGCAATGTACCAAATCTGGCTGACCCAATTGATGGTTCCCCTCAATCTACTGAGCCCAAGGTTATTGTTTCATGTCAGGTGGATTCATCGCATGTGCTAGGGTTAAAGTGGGACCACACTAATGACACTTTAGTTGTGAGTCGGGGTACAAGCTGCGCTATCACCAAGTCCCTCACGCAACGCTTGGTCCTAAGTCTTGTTTCGAAAGTCTTTGACCCCATTGGTCTTGTCGCACCGTTTACCGTCGGTGCGCGACTGCTCTTAAAAGACCTCTGGCGTGTCACAGGACAAGAATGGGATGACGAACTCCCACAGGACATGTTTCAATGATTTTTGGTTTGGAGTGCGGACTTACCAAAGCTTGAAAACATCAAAATTCCCCGATGTTACTTTAGTGGACCCTTTGATAATATAGAGTTGCATATGTTCGGTGACAGTTCGCAGGATATTTTCAGTGCGGTCGCATTCTTGGGAGCCCGTGTAAAAACACCTACGAGCGGAGAAAAAGCAGAGCTTGCGTTTGTTTTAGGGAAAGCGCGCGTGGCGCCAATGAAAGTAATGACTGTCCCAAAACTGGAGCTGCAAGCAGCTCTACTTGCCCCTCGATTGAAAAGGGAGATTATGCAAGCACTTATTGTATCTGTTAACCAAGTATTCATGTGGACAGACAGCACGACCGTTCTCCAATGGATTAACTCAAATGAAAAGCAACCAATCTTTGTTGCAAACCGTGTTTGCAAAATTTTGGAGTATACCAGCGTTGACCAATGGAACCACGTCGCAACTAATGATAATCCAGCTGACGCTGGCACGCGTGGAATGTCCGCTGAGGTTTTGCAACTAAGCAGTTGGGTCAATGGTCCACATTTCTTAACTAACTCAAGTTTCCCTTTCGTACCGAACAAAGACGTCATTAATAACATCAAACTTGGCGTCAACCAAGCAGTCATCATAGAAGACACTGTTTCTCTCGCTACCTCTGTTAAAAAACAGACAACTCCCGTTCCGTCGTTATTCCCATTTGATAAGTTTAGTTCTTATCAAAAGTACTTGAGCCTTGCCGCATACGTTCTCCGGCTTTTGCCGAAACATGCCGGCTACCGTAACCCCGATGGTAGCATTACAGACCCTACTGAGCTTGACGAAGCCGAGCGTCATCTACAGTACTTGGTGCAAGGAGAGTCTTTTGAAGCCGAAAGAAAAGATCTTCTTGACAATAAATTCGTTAAACGGAGTAGCCGAATTGCTCCACATTCACCGTTTATTAGTCCAAATGGGCTAATCCGTTCCTCGGGCCGCATCAAGCGGTTAATTGAAGTTAGGTTCAACGTAAAGCACCCAATCATTTTAGACGCACGTCATCCGTTTGTAAAACTGTTTCTTGAACACACGCACGTAAAGCATTATCATCAAGGCGTTGAATACCTAAGATCAATTGTGCAGGAACACTATACAGTACTGAAACTAAGATCATCCTTGCGTTCCATCAAAGCACACTGCCTGAGATGCCGAGAACTCCAAGCTGTAACTATGCAACCAATCATGTCTGACTTACCTAAGGAGAGACTTGCTTACCAGTTTCCTCCCTTCACGAACACTGGCGTTGACTACTTTGGGCCATTCTATGTTACTGTCCGCCGTACTACTGAGAAAAGGTGGGGCTTCCTCTTCACCTGTCTCACTACTCGCGCTGTCCATGTCGAGATAGTTACATCCATGGACACCAGTTCTTGTGTTATGGGAGTTGAGCGGTTTGTGTCACGTAGGGGTAAACCTGCCATGATTTGGTCAGACAATGGCACAAACTTTATTGGAGCGGAGAAAGAACTCCGAGAAAGTATTGAAAAGTGGAACGTTGTCAACATTGCAGCTGAGCTCGCTCACAAAGGTATAAAAAGGAGGTTCAATCCACCCAGCGCACCACATCAAGGGGGTATTCTGGAGAGGTTGGTACGCAGCTTCAAACGCGTGTTGTATACTATTCTTGGCACGCGTGGGCTCACGGATGAGGTGCTGCATACTACTTTTTGTCTCCTGGAGAATGCTCTCAATTCGCGTCCTTTAACACCCATAAGCGCCGATCCGTGCGATTTGAACGCTTTAACGCCCAACCACTTTCTTTTAGGAGAATACTCTACCGGTATTCGGTCTGTTGTCGGCAATAATGAGCTTGACCATCGTAAACGCTACGCCCGTGCGCAGTCGTACGCTAATGCGATCTGGTCCCGTTGGATCAGAGAGTACGTACCGACGCTGAACCGACCCTCTAAGTGGCAGACGCCTGCCGAGCAGCACCTTAAGACCGGTGACGTGGTTTGGATAGTTGAGGAAACCATCCCTAGGGGTTACTACCCAACCGCTCGGTTTGTGGAACTCCGTTACGGCTCCGATAGCGTCGCGCGCTCCGCCGTTTTACGTACGTCGACCGGTTCACTCGTCCGTCCGCTTGTAAAACTTGTACCAGTTTTCCCAACATCATCTTCCGGGCCGGAGGATGTTACGCAGTAAATGAAAGAATATTAACCAATCAGAATTGAGTATTTAGATTTGAATTTAAATGCGTGTAAAACGTTCTAATATACATAGAAAGTTCCGAAAAAGTTCATTTAACCTAATTTTAAGTAAATATAACCACTATACGTATCGATTAAGCTGGTTTTCGGCTTAATATTTTTAGGTTTTCTAGATAATTGCCGATTGAATACGAACTGATTTTGACGTCAATGACATCAGAAAAAAAAACCTGTTAAATGAACAACAAAAAATCTTGCCGTCTAAGTTCCACTTGTTGCCTTGATCGTTGCTGACACATGCTATCTTTTGATAATGTTTATACGTTGCTTTGTACGATTATGCTTACACCTTTGATTCTATGTATGACAATACGAATTCAAAATAGCTTTCCGAACTACAGTTCTTTACTGAGTTTTACAATCATGTGTTTTGTGAAGCTGCTGGGCAATGTTCTGATCCTTCCGCCTGCTGGACCCAATTTTGTAAAGAAAAAAACCGGACTTAGGAAGTTCAACGAGTTAGCGCGGTCCTCATTCTCGTAACGCTTTGGTGTCATTTTGAATCGTACTTTTTTTTGCTCCGCAGTTTTTACTAAACAAACTTAGACCCAGTCTAGCTTAAGATTTACCAAGGGAGGATCAAATGGAGCAAATATTGAAAATAGTATCGTCCGTACTACAGTCCGCCAAATTTGTGGTCATAACCTATAGCCCCCAATTACAGCAAAAGACTAAAGTAAAGGCGATATTTTTTCTTGAGGGGGGATTTAAATCTTGCAAGGTTCTTGCAAGAACATTGTAAGAAAATAATCTTGCCTAAAAGGTTCACATCAGGCCCAAGCCCGGAGCTCGAAACTCCAAACGTCAATTGATAACATGGATTGAGTCAATTTTCCGGTAACAATTTCATGTTAACATTAAAATTTTTAGCTTGTCTGCCATCTTCATCTAGCCAGATAAAAAAGAATAAAAAGTCTTGCACGATTTTTGCAAGAATCTTGCACGATAAATTGAAGAACTATGTATTATTTTGCAAGATTATTGCAAGATTTCAAATTCTTTGATCACTCATTGAAAAGAATGCTCTAAAAACTCTTATGCGTTTAAAGCAGCGAAAGCCTTTCAAGAACATCTCTTAAAACATTGTTTCTTTCTGAAATCTTTATTGATATCATATCTAAATGTTTTTCTCTAGACTATTCATTACTTCTTTTTCCTCTTTCTTTATCGTCTTATCACCATGGAGAGCAGCGAAAAACCATCAGTAGCAGTGACATCTGAGGTCGTGAGTAACAATTACGCACAACAAAAAATTGAATCACTTTGTAAGGAGGTTAAAGATCTTAAACAAAAAAATATTGAGCAAGATCAGGAACTAAAAATTCTTCGGGCAAATCAAAAAAACATCAATGAACGATTGCGGGCCCAGGAGAGGTATTCTCGAAAATATAGTGTACTCATTGTGAATCCTCCTTTTAACGCGCGCACTAGTAAAAATGTGACATACGACACATTGAAATTTTTTGACGATTTTCTCGGAGTGAAATTAACGGTTGATAGCATTAAAGCGTGTCATATAATACCCAACACTGAGACAGAATACCAAATGTCAACGGTGATATGCAAGTTTATTTACTTCAATGATAAGTTGGAAGTTTTCAAGAAGAAAAGAGCGTTGAGGAAAGCCAAAAATCATATTAACAATAAGAACATATACATGAACGAGCCACTACCCGAAATCGAGGCACAGATAAAAGCTGAAGCAGTAAAAACAAATATGATTGTCAGTACACATAACTGCACTGTCTCTGTTTTGGTTGATCGAGGAAGCCAAAAACCAACATACAAAAAAAATCAATGATGTTGAAGACCTGGATAATGTTTTGGCTGTGAAGAAAAATACGTACAACGCGAGGTCAAACAACAATGACCATGATGATCATTATTCGCCGGCTCACAACAGGCAGAACACTAGACAATACTGACGACAAAAACTTCATAATATCAGAAGTCTTGGTGAAACTCAATAATTTTTGTTAATATTTTGCAATAACTGAACTGTTACTAACACAGAACTTAACGTGTGGTTAATTTTATTAACCAGCGCAAGAGATCAATTAGGATACGCTAGGGTTAGATTAGTGTGTTTTCTCTTCTGTAAGAGTGACTGTCTTGCTTGTGATTTCCGCAAGTTGTCATTAGCAAACTGTGATGTACGCAGTTTTGCTGATGGCGAGAGATGGTTACACTATACTAAACAAACTCTGTGATTTCCGCAGAGGAAGCAAAAAGAAGCAAAAAAAAGAAAAGAAAGAAAAGAAAAGAAAAAAACAAGAAACTTTTTATTGTTACTTTTTTTTCTCTTTTCTTAAACTGCTTGTATGTAAAATAATTTATTTCTTTAAAAAATTTTGAAGAACTGAAATTAAACAATGAAGAAGGGGATGGTTTTGATTGGCTTAAATTTGCTGCCAAAACGCACTGCTCTTTTATTTCTTAAAATGACATCTCAAATCTCCGCTAAAAACAATGAAAAAACTCAATACTTCTGCAAAATATAAGATCAATGTCGAAAAATTTTGACGAATTTAAAATATTTCAAGAAAGTGAGAAACAGGCAATTGCGATTTGCTTAACTGAAACGTGGCTAAAGCCAACAGATAACAAACAAATTTTTAATCTAGCAAATTACAGTAGCTTATTTAGTTCGGAAAGAAAAAAGAGGGTTGGTGGCGTTGGAATTTTTGTAAATTGCGCGGCTAATGCTAAATTGCTTGCAAAACTGGAAAAAGTCTCAATTCAGGCTATATCAGTTCTGATAAATTATAGAGGAACTGAAATAGTTATAACCTGTGTTTATATACCGCCAAAATGCACCAATGAAGCTACGTTTTCAACTTTAGGAAGTTATTTAGATGAAATAGTTCTCAAACCAAATACCAAACATATCCTTTGTGGGGACCTGAATATTAATTTTTTTCACAAAGGAAAAAAATATGACCAGCTAATATCAACACTTAACGCTATTGGGCTCTCTTTTGTGTCATCACAAGATGCAACAAGAGAAACCAATTACTCGAAAACGTTACTTGATGTGTTTTTTTACAAATTTCAAATCCTCTCAAAAGGTACTGAAAACAGCTGTAAGCGATCACTATACCATTAAATTACAATTTTCTGAAAATACCAAATTTTCCGACAAAAAATGTAATAAAATACGAGTATGGTCAAAATTACAGAACACAGATAATCTGAATCAAATAAGAGCAAAAATTGTGTCCTACGGCGATTTTCTGCTCAAGAAAAAATTAAATTCCATCAATTGCAATAAATCATTGATTAAGTTCCAAGATTTTTTAAACAAAGAACTGAACAAAATAATTCCGGAAAAAAACCCATCTGTTAGAAACAAGAGAAATTGGATCGACAACGAAGTAAAAAATGCTGCTACAAAAAAACATCACTTAAGGCAATTGTATTTAAAAGAAAGATCTTCATCAGCCAAAGCAAAATATGAAAATCAATCCAAATTAGTTAAGAAACTTGTCAGAAAAAAGATGAGACAATACTATCAAACAAAAATAAATAAAAAAGCTGGTCAAAACACTCGAAATTTTTTTGATGCTGTAAAAGAAATAATGGGTGAATCCAAAAACCTAGAGATCAAGGAAGTAGAGTCAAAACTGAAATCGTTTAATAATTTCTTTGCAGAGGGAAAAAACTTACAGAAAATTTTGGTGCTAAACGCAATGAGTCCTACACAAAGAAAATTGTCAACAGTTTATTTCTCCAAAAAACTACAATAAGGGAGATAAACAAAATTTTGAGTGATATGAAAAACAAATGCAGTGTGGATACTTTCAATTTGAATAACTATTGCTTACGGTTGCTTGCGCCATCAATTTCACCTTTTCTCTGCGAAGTCTTCAACTCCTGTCTAAATTTTGGTTTGTTTCCTGATTGTCTCAAAATTGCAAAAGTAATCCCAATATTCAAGGAAGGGGACGAAAGTGATCCATCAAATTATCGTCCGATATCACTGCTACCGGTGGTAGGTAAAATTTTTGAAAAAATTATCTTCAACAGAATTATTGTTTTCCTTAATAAAGAAAATGTTTTAAATGAAAATCAATTTGGTTTTAGACAAAACCGCAGCACAATTGATGCACTGGTGGAACTCAGCGAAAATGTTAGATTAAATTGGCTAAATAGTAAACAAAACACGATCAGTACTTTCTTGGATCTCAAAAAAGCCTTTGACACCGTGGACCACCAAATCTTACTAGCAAAGTGCTCCAGTTATGGTCTAAGAGGACATGTTTTGAAAGTTTTGAAGTCTTATTTGAGCAGAAGATTTCAATACACCGAAATAGGCACGAAGAAGTCAACTATGAGGAGCTTAAAAATTGGTGTCCCACAAGGCTCAATAATGGGTCCTTTGCTTTTTATTATATACATAAATGATCTGACCCTCGAAACATCTGAGATAAGAACCATTTTCTATGCAGATGACACTGTAGTTTTTACAAAAAGTGAACCCAAAACAGATGAAACTAAAATCAATGTAATTCTTCAGAAAACAGCTTCCTGGTTGAAAAGAAATCGACTGACTTTAAACGTTGAGAAGACAAAATGCGTCGATTTTTCGAAAAGAGTGCAAAAAAATTCTGAAAGGGTGTGTATTAACAGTAAAACAATCCAAAATGTTGAAACTTTTAAATACCTAGGGATTCATGTAGACCATAAATTAAGTTTTCAAGAACATGCTAAAAACTTAACGAAAAGAATGTTAGGTTTCTGCTCACTTCTCTACCGAATAAGGAAGGTCCTAACAACAAATCAGTTAGTTCAAGTCTATCGAACATATGTGCAACCAGTAATTCAATACGGAGTCTTAATTTACGCTAACACAAGCAATCAAGTACTCAAACCCCTGAATCAAATGGTGAAAAGAATAGCCAGAATCATAACATTCAAAAAAAAGTTTGATTCCATAACAAGTAAGCGAAAAGAACTGCTACTTTATAATGTATCAGAGCTCCACCTGTATGAAATACTCAAAATGGCAATAAAAATAATACGAAAAGAATGTGAAATCCCAGTTTTAAAAAACTGCATCTCAAGGGAAGAGCTTCTCAAAATAGCAAATGCGCGAAACAGTTCTCGCAAATTGTGTTTATTTAGGAACAAGTTTGAAAATTTCTCACTGCAACCAAAAATTCGTAAAATGGTTAATTGCTTGCTAAACTTTTTTCCCAATTTTGTCAATTTTATTTTTGATCTCTCAAAGCGACAAGTAAAGGACTTTTGTCACAAGTTTTTGGACTTATATATTATTGACAATGATGAGTTGCTATCTTGGTTTAAAATGTGAAAACAAACCGAGTTCTAGACTCCAAGCTTCGAACAATTTTTTAATGTAGCTAGTAAAATTTTCTGATAATCTTTACATATAATCTTTGATGTTTACGATCTCTTTCGCTAGAGACACTTGAAAACAGGCCAACCTTGGCCTAAAAGTGTTCTCCTGGAGTATTAAATGCATAAATGAATTTTGGTATCAACTTCTAAATGTAAAAGAGCAAGTTTCTTTTTTTTTCTAATTAATACTCTGGAAACAATTTATTATAATTGAATTTCAGTTGACAATTACTGACTGACACTTTGCTTTGTTTTTCCAGAGATATACGAGAGATTCCCAGGGGTCTGGTTTCCAGTCAAGGCGATGAATGGAAAAGATGCAGGAACACATTCAGCAAGCCCTTATTGAAACCAGCAGAGGTCAAACAGTATCGCACAGTAATCAAGTTCTCACTCGAGCAACTTGGCAGCTTTCTTGATCAACGAAATGACAAATTGACGGCACTAAAAACTGAAAACCTCCAAACATACAAATCGAAATTGAATTTGAAAAACACAATAAATTATTTACGAAGTTTGGTCAACCCGGGTCAAACTAGCAAACAGCTGGATTTGCTCACCCTTTTCAAATTGTGGTCACTCGAAGTTATTTGTTCCATTACTTTTGGGAAAAACCAACAACTTATCACGTATCCAATCAAAAAAGAGCCTTTGGATTTTATTCACGCGGTTGATCGCATTTTTCATCTTGGTGTTTTGGTTTTTCTGATGGATCCAAAATTAGTTAGAACTTACCTTACTTTCAACAAAGGAAACAGAATTTTTAAGTATTGGGACTTAATTTTCAATTTCTGCAAACCATCAATTCAAACTAAACTTAGAGAAGTTCAAAATAATGCCACGAAAACAGAATCTGGATCGTCGACGGACGACGGATTCCTAGAAATTCTTCTTTCGGGGAATCCAAAAATTTCCAACGCCGAAATTACGTCATGCGTAACCGAATTAATTTTGGGTGCTATTGACCAGACTTCGGTAACCTTAACCGCAATTTTAGCAGAGATATCGATAAATAAAAATTTACAAACCGAGCTCAGATCCGAAATCTTAGCTATGAAAAATGACGACGTTTCGAACGTCTTCGTAAAAGCAGTTATAAAGGAAGCTTTTCGGATGTACCCATCAGTCACACGGAATATCCGGGAAAGCCAGGAAGATATGGAAATTGGCGGGTTTAAAATTCCTTCAAAGTCGACTATCATGTACGGAACCTATGCCATATCTCGGAGTTCAAAGTACTTTGAAAACCCCGATGAGTTTAAACCCGAAAGATGGCTTAACGCGTCCAAAACTGAAATGTTGAGAGAGGTATCGCCGTTTACGATTGGGAATTTTGGGTTCGGGGCTCGGTCGTGTATAGGCAGACGATTGGCCGAAATGCAGATGTACGAAGCAATTCGATTTGTTCTTACGAATTATGAATTAAGTTGGAACAGTGACAAGGACTTGGAGGTTTACACGACACCGATGTTATCACCTGTTGATTTGACGCCTCTTGTGTTTACTAAGTTAGATACAATAAACAAGTTATAAAAGTCTCCAAAAGTCTCTGTTTTTCCATCTCACTAGAAATTTTTCAGTCCTCAGGTTGGGTAGGTCTCAATTTTCCTTAAGAAGTTTCACAACCTCCCTCGAGACATACGTGAAATAATTTTGTTTTAAGGGCTGAATTCGAAGTCGTTTGTTTCATTAATTTTGGCAGAAACCGACTGTTTATTATAGATTTTATTCAGAAAGAGTTTTCTATATTTCATTTCATTCACGCCGTTACGTATTGATATGATGAAAGGAATTTGATGAAAGGATAATACTTTTCGATTTTGTTCTGATAGACATTTTAATTATATGCAAAATAGTGTACAAAATTCTTGTAATTAAAATACCTGTAAAATAAAGGATTAGATCTACACAAATCTACAGTCGAATGACATGAAAATAAATTTGCTGACAAAAATTTTTGTTTAGTTGTAAGGATTTACAAATTGAAAGAGAAACTTTAAAAAGGTTTAAAAAAATTTGTTGATTCCAAACTAGACCTAGTTTAAATGTTTTGACCACCATTTGTCCAAAAATCTTCCAGAGTGATGACATTAAAGATGTCTTAAAGACATTAAAAATGACAGTACCCTGACAATGACAGACTGGGAAGTTTTTGGTCAAAAAAAAATCCAGCGAGCTCCCAGGTTGCCCGAACTTGGAAAACTTGGTAAGGCCGTAGTACGGCACCGTATAAGTCTTTGATCGAAACCGTACTAAGATCTTGTTAACTTTTCTACGGGCCGTAGTAAGGCCGTACTAAGATTTCTAAGGTACCGTACTAAGGCCGTACCAAGATTAATAAGGTGCCGTACTACGGCCGTACCAAGATTAATAAGGTTTTTAAGGTCAGATAATAGCTGGTAAATTGTCGGAAAAGGCTCCAGTCAAGTTGAAAAACCGACTTTTTGAGACTTTTCCAGTATGTTCTGGGTGTGTTTCCCTCCTCCTTTCTCATCCGGGCTGGGGACCGGCTACGGCGGAGTTACAAACAAACAACTATAGGAGACTTTGAGAAGAGCACTAGGTAAAATACCAGGCTTGAACTCTATCTCCAAACAAAACAAAGCATAATAAATCGTTATTTTCAAAAAAAAATATAAAATTCGCTAATCGCGAAATTCGCAAATTTCAGTATGAAAAACAAACTTTTTTCCTAGACAAGCTATACTAAAAAGTCTTTTTGTTTTACACTCTAATTACACTTGTGATGAGCTTGTGCTTTAAAAATTCCGCCTCTCTAGATTATATCAAAAATTTATGAATACCATTCTCATTTATCAGACCCACGGAATGCATTTTTGAGTAGTTTTTCTGAGCAAATCTAACTGAAAAAGCGACTAAAGTAAACTAACTTACAAGAATTAATTACAGCCATTAATTATTGAAATTTTTTCTACAAATTTTGTTTTTTTTTTGCATACAAAAACTATACATTATTACCTACTTTGAAATTCATCGAAAACTAGTCAACTAGTTTTATAGAATCAAAGTCAAAGCCTGTTCGTCAAAGCAAATCAAAGAAATTATTCAGTATAAATTGTTACGAAAATATATTGTGATTGTGGTAGTTCAGTAATTTTTTGGATACTAGTGAGAACGAGTGATCCCAACAAATTACAATTGTTTTCTATACAAATATTTGCTCAGACAAATTCCCCAATTTCATTTAACGGAACACAATTGTTTGTCAGTTAAAAATGTTTGTAAATTTCCGAAGGTACTGCAATTTGAAACATCGTTTTACTAATGGTTTTAAGGCATCCACATGATTTCTTCAACGATGCTTCACAGTTTTTGAAAAGAAAACTAGTCACTGCCAAATGATGTTCCAAAAACCTATTAGAATCTAAGTGTTCATGGGCAGTTGAGGCGGAACCCTCGGGCAACAAACGAATTTCAACAATTTTTATATTTTTTCAGGTTTTCGGCAGTTAGCGAATTATAAATAAGGTCATAATTGCAATTTTTTGAGAGCTGTTCAGAACGTAATAGTCTAAGCGATAACTCATTCTACAAATGATTCCTTGTGGGACCCGAGTTTTTCTTAGTTTCAATTTTAATAAGGCTTTGGCTATAGTGTCTTGAAATGAAATACATATGATCAGTAGTTTAACGGCGAGAAAGTTTTATACTGAGAAGTCATATTTGACCTAATGACATATATTACGTAGTTTGAGCTTAATAAATGTTACACGAGTGGTTTCTAATGAATATTACCACACAGTTGTTATTGCCACCGAGAAGTTATCAATCTCAGAGGCAAAGCCGAGGTGTTATGATAACTTTGAGGGCAATAACGACCGTGTGGTAATTTTTTTAAATCAACACCTGTTTCGATCAAGTTTATTTTTTTAGACTAAAAGTTTCTTAAATGTTTTCATCATTAGCCTACGAATTTATCACCATTTTATCATCGCTACTGGGGTTACTTAGTAACAGTTCCGATAAAAGAGTGAGATAAACTCGTGGTCTATGCTGAAGTGTTTTGCCAATGTCGACCGGGCATTAAAATTTAATTCAATGGCAGTTTATGTAACTGCTGTTATTGCAACAGGTGTTGCTTAAATCAATATTAAAATCATTTTAATTTTGTAAGTTCTGTTGTTGAGTGATAACGCTGTTGACGATTTTTCTAATTACAAAATTACGCTTGAGGTTATTAGAGTTTTAAGTAAGATAGAGTCAAGGGTCCAAAGACCTTTAAAACGCCGTATAAAAGCCTTCTGAATGAAATTTTTTGTCATATATAGCTATAGAGAAAACAAATAAACACAAATTTTATCCTTCTTGCCCTATAAATTTTTTCATATTTAAAATTCACTCGCATTATAAGAATAGAATTTTGGATAAGCATACTGTTGGCAATTTAGTTGAATTTTTTATACTAATTGTAGCCTGTTAATATATCTTGGCAGCATAATGATATGTTCACTGCGTTTAAGTTTTCTGATTATTAGATGAACATGTTTCAATTTGACCTACACTTTTGGCACATAGTTCAAGAAGACAGCGCGAATTCAGTTCTTTTGCCTCGAGGAGCACTGAAAAACGCCTGGATGGCAATGCATCTATAGGCAATGAACAATGCAAAATGACCAAATCCCAATGCTCAACTCCAATACAACTCATTTGTTCCCGACATAATTTAGCCTTCTTGTTCCGACCCAACTTTAGTGAGAGGGAGAAACTATAAAATCAGTTGTGCCTTTTTTGTTCAATCAATTTTGGCCGATCTATATTTTCATTGTAAAGAGTTATGGGCGATATCATTGAAAAGCCTGTCGAGCATACAATATATAATTTAAAAGATTTTTTGGACTTCGTTCTTTCTTGGGGTTTGAAATTTTTTGAATAGTTGACCAAATTCCGTTGTTTTGTTCAGTTTTCCGTAATCTGAGCCCAAATTTTCATTGATTTGGCTGAAATTTGTTAAAAGTGTCAATAAAAATTTAATTTTTTACCTCAAAAGAAAGAGGAGTTGATGAATGGTTTGATCCAAGTTTTTTTTCCTGAATTTTTATAAGTTTTTCAAAATTTCTCATCAAAAAAGTTTCAAATAAACTTTATGAGCTCAATTTGTTTAATTTTGCCCGAAATAGAGATCTGAAAAACGCAAACGCTGAAAAAGCCATATTAGCTCAAAAATAAGGCTAATTTTGTTTCCACTTCCTAAAAAAGTCTTCTTGAATTAATGAATTAAAGTGTGTTCCAAAATGCATCAATTATTTTAAAAATATTTAAAAACTTTGTTTGTCAAATTACTTATTTAACAAACAGTTGGAACAATGAGGTGTGTGGTTGGAGGCTCAGCTATTTCAGGGTGCGACTGCTTTTGTCCCTTCGTTGACTCTTAAAATCAAAAATGCTCGGATTTTACTGTGGCGCAATCTTTTTTGGAAGACTTTTTCAAAATTCATTTTTTTTATTTCAATTACTGACAAAAGAGTTTGAAATGGAATTTCAAATAAAGCAAATTCAATTTACACGAAATTAGAATTATTAGCTTTCGAGTTTGAGTTTATAGTTTTTAAGGGCTTCGAAGAAGAGCTTTCAAAAACTTATCTTACATACTCTTGATTTGGCAGCACTTTTTTTGCAGTCTCATTGTTTGGTCACAATAATCAGAAATTGTTTTTTTGATGGTACAGGCAATTTTATACTGTGTTTTCAGTTGAAATCTAATGGTTCTTTTGACTTTGTTTACATTTATTTTCAGAAAGTATTAGTGATTTTTTGAATTAAGCCGCTTTTACATCATGCTTCTGTCAATTGGTAGCTTAGTCTCAGAAACGACAACAGCTTTTTCTTTCATAAAATGGTTTCTTGGCGTTGGTAATCCGAGTTTTCGCAAAACGATGTGATTTTTGCGTTGTTGAGTTTTGAAATAGGTTAATAATACAATACTTCTGAACGATTTTGAAAAAATCTGATCGTGTCAGCAAACTCTGGTTTCGTAAAATTCTTTTTTAAATTTGTCTGTTTTTTTGTTTTTTTTGTAGTTGTTTTCTTTTTAATCTCACTTATAGCAAGCTCAAATGAACTTCTAAATAGTTGCAAGTTACTCTGTTTTTTCTTTAGTTGAAAGCTTGTTTTTTTTGCATTTGTTATTATTTGATTTGGAGAAATCAATGGTTTTTCAGCAGTCAAATTTTATTTCTTTTCTGGCAGTAGGTAGCCTTGTCTCTGTGAAAACAAGTCGTATTCTCTTCCTAGTGAGCCAAAATCAAGTTTTTCAAATTTTTTTGTTTTCAACTAATGATTTTCTGGCTTTGATAGTAAGCATATTCAGTTTATAAAAGTGCAACTTTGGATATCTGCAGTTTCTGATATCGTTCATTTTTTTTCGTGCTACAATATCACACCAATGGTTAAGTTGCTGTTGCGTTTAAATATAGCGCAACTGAACCTATCTATTGTTGATTTCTTTTACTACCTAATGGTTTTCAGCACTTTGAAAATATTGGTTTTCGAAAATGCGAACATTTTTTTCGAAGGTTGCTGCCTCGGCGGTCTTTTTTCGAATTTTACGGAGTCTTATCTCTGTTTAGTAAAGTACAGGTTAATTTGTTTAACTTAGGTGTCATACAATGCCATTTTAGTTTGGTTATTGAGTTTCTTTTAAATATAGACATTGATTTTTTTGTGTAATTTTTGTTTCTTTTATTTGACTTTTAAGTTTGTCTTATGTCCTGTAGTCTCATTAATTTTTTTTACCACATTCTGCTTGTAGTGGTGAAATAATTTTTTCACCGCATCCTGCTGGCAGCGGTGAAAAAGTTTTTTTTCATCGCATTGAACGCAAATCTTACACTTTTACTCAAATTCACCGCAAATCTTACATCTTTTAGCAATTTTTAGCGGTGACACCTCGACCCGGGATGTCCTGTAGTCTCATTAATGGCAGGCTTTGTCGACAACGCACATTGCCGAGATTCCTTGTTTCTTTTAGTTTCTCAGCACATCACATACAGATTTTCCAACGCTTCATTGGGATTCTTAGAGTCTATTCAGCATAGATTACGTGACTCGGGCGAACAAATTTCTGGCGATTGTACTAACTAATGAGTTAATCGATAATTACGCAGCGGTTCGAGGTGTTCAGTCAGAGTTTTGAAGTTGTTTCTGAGGAGTCTCATCCCAAGATTTGAATTGGAATTTATGGCACAGTTTTTTTGGGAAACACATCAACAAATTTTTCAAAAAATTATTTAATTTTCAGCTTTGCTCTTTCGAATATTTTTTACACCGCATTTTAGTTTTCACAGCAAACTTAATTAAGAAAAAAAATTTCACAAAATTTCCATTGCTATGTCAGTGCTTTCATTTCATCGTCTTCAACAATTTTTAGCGCTTTTCAATTATCACTGAACCTTTCACTCACAATATATTGATTTTCCAATTTTCCACCAATTTAACTAGCGCGAATTTTTGGCTTCTCGTCAACTTCTTCATCTTCTCGTTCCCTTAACTTTTCAAATTTCGAGACTGCATATTTTGACATAGTCAGTAAATAGGTTTTAAAGCTAGAATATAAAAAATTTACCTCAAAAACAGCCCCAAAACAGTTTTAAACAAATCATATTTCCGGTTGAACTTGTGAGAAGCAATTAATTTTGCTGCAGCGCAAATGCTGCGTCTGGTAACTAAGCTTATTATATTGCGTTCTGTAATTGAAACCTAGCTTTTGGGGGATTATAACATAATGATTGAGGGGAATAGAATTAATAGGGTTCATAAACAAATGGGAATGGCAGAAATACTAAATCTGAAACAACAATATCAAGTTCAAACTGTAAGCCGCAATTATAGATTGATATTATATAAATTCTCTATATATATATATATATATATATATATATATATATATATATATATATATATCTAAAATATATTTAGATATATATATATATATATATATATATATATATATATATATATATATATATATATATATATATATCTAAATTGATTTTATAGCCCGCTGATCTATATGCAAATGTTATATACAAATGTTATATACAAATGATATACCTATTGCATATCTGAAAAAAAGTTTTTTCGAAAAAGAAATAATCAGAATGTTAAATTTGAAAACGATTTCGCGTAATTTTTCTAAGCGTACAACTAGATGATCACATGCTGAAAGCTGAACCTTTATTACAGAGTAAAACGAAAAACTCGGATTTCAACCTGGATGGTAAAACAAACTATTCATTAAATTCCAATGAAGGCAAAAAATTCTATTTAAAATTTTAAAAAGAGCAAAAATATGGGGCTGATATGCTTGCTGGGATTAAAAAAACACCAATAAGTTGACTGGTTAAAAATTGGCGGGGTTTTGCTGAAAAAGTGTTTTATAATCTTTGTATTGTTGATTCAGAACAACAAAACATATGTTTTCAATTTTTTTATTAGAGTTTTTTCACTGCCGAATCTGCTAAATTTGATGTTTGCTTCACGCAAACATATCCATCTGCTAAAATTCTCAGACAAAGTTGACCATGCAAATTTTTACTACAGATTTATTTCAATTACGTGTTCAAATTTTATCGAACTTTTTCAAAGGAACTTTCGTCAGCCTCGAGTTCTGAAACATTTCATAGTCTCACATCCCTTAATGTTCTGCTCCAGCTGGAACATTGTCTCTGCTTGCTTTTAGCAAAATATTGTTTTGAACAGAAATAAGTTTAAAAAATCCAAACTTTCCTTAACAAGAATCATAATCACGAACTCACTATGGTCGACGCAAATTGATGGCTTTAATTTTGAAAAACTATTACTACACGAAAGTTGATTTATAAGCACAATCTAATAATGTCAGCGAAAAAATTATTAACAAAATGCAACCATAATTGTTATTAGTTGTCCAGTAACTTGAGAAATTCTCTTGCCCGTACTGAGCCTCCAGGGTAAGTCAGAGCTGGATCAGAGGCCCTCCAGATTAACAGATCACCCAACACTGGGTTTACGCTTGACAAAATTTTTCCATGAGTAAGAATTCGCTGGGGGGGGGGGTCTTCACAGAGTAGTTACTAACAGAACTGACCGCAGAGTTGGTTTTATCTGGAGTTGCTTTTGACCGATTTGACCGCAGAACAGATGCTAATTACAGATACAGCTACATTAGATAGATGCTCCGTTCTTTCCAGCTATTTCGCATAATTACGTCTGCACACAAAAACCATTTTGAATTAGGCCGGCATCAGTCGCTGATAATCTAGTTTCTAAGAATTAAGTTGAATTTAGTCAAAAAAAGGTGATGATTAATTTATTTCAGTTGGACAATTTTTCTGAGAAAAGATTTGAACCTAATAAAAAAACGGTTGTTATATTTCATTTCAAAACAATTTAAGCAGGCGTCTATTTTAAAGTAAAAACCAGTAATGCATTTCAGGTTGCATTTGATAATATCAGTTGGTACCTTTGAGCTTTTCGTACACAATCAAAATTGTGGATCTTGGACTGCGAATCACGTCTGTATTTCTGTTTTGCTTACTTGCACGTCTGTATTTCTGTTAGTAAATGAACTAAACTTGACTTTAGCACATGCCCTTCGGGATGAAGTACACTGAATAAATAAGTAAACTATATCATAATTTTACTGCACTAAAATAATTGATTATGTACAACAATTCTCCTTCTTTGATGAAAATTAAAATTGCTTGAAAGGGAATTTTAATAACAATATTGATAAAAAATTAATACTTATTCACCGGTTAAATAGTTATCAACAATACATTTACTGGTTTTCATAGCTAGACATAAGTAATAACATATCAAGTTTTAAACGTTTAGAGTTTTACTACATATTTTCTTCATCGAGTATGCGCTCATCAGAATAACCGTGGTCTGCTGGGCGAATGCGGGGATCTGTTGTGGATACTTCTCCTATGATAGGCGAGGGGAAAGAATTGGCGATAGGTTCCACTCGAGACGCAGTATCCACAATCGTTTGAACTATTGACGGTTGTACCGATTCCACATCACCTGCGCGTCTTTTTCTGCGGGGTTGCAGAAAATTTAAGGGGCAGGAATTGGTCGACTCGCCAGACGCATCGTCATTGTCGTACCCGTAATATTTCGGACTTTTGCGCGTCCTCTTTGTTCCTCGTGGCGGAATCTGTTGTGAAACTTCTACCGGAGCTGAAGTAGATGGTCGATTCACTTCTGAGCGTTGAACCGTTGGGGGAGGGGCAATTATTACCTTGGAAGTACTAATTTGTGACTCAGGAGTAGCTTCTGGTTGAGAGGACGTTTCTTGCGGTGCGAAATTCTCCGGGATTTTAGGCATGCGAACGCGCGTTGCACGAGCATTGTTAAATTTATTTGAGGAGACTCCGCTTCTCGTCTCACGTTTTTGGTGCTTCATTTTGCGGTCACCTTTCTGGATGCGTGTTGATTCTTTAATCTGGCTTAATATTTTAGCCTCTGTTGTCTTCTCATGTATACGTGGCCCTCGGCGATTCCACGTAATCCATCAGTTTTGCTTTTCGCTCATCGCGTGTGCCAAATTTTGCGATGTCACTATTCCGGACTGTCACCTCTAATTTTCCAGGCTCACGTATCACTGATGTATGTTGGTCTGTATTCTGAACCACTGACCCTGGGGCTAACACCTCGTAAAGTCCATCGAGATTCTTTTTCGATCGTCTATGGGGGAGTTTCTGTCTGGCAACGTTGATCTGCACTGCATGCTCCTTTAGCGGTATCGGTCGATTGGCTTTTGTGGTGCGCAAGAATCTAGATTCGTTGTCAGTGGCAAGTCGTTCGCGGGTGGAAGCGTCCCGTGTTGCCTTGAAAATATTTTTCTCGACCTCTTCATCGCTAAGATTGTTCCCCCAATGCTCTTCGGGTAAAAACTCATTTGGTGTGACCGTCTCTTCGTCTAAATAATGATTTAAAATTTTTTCATAACTTAAACCAGATGAATGTGGTTTAGTACTTTTATTGCTAAGAGGGGTATTGGCTTTTCGACCAAAGTGTGATTCGAATAGCGAAAGCTTAGTAGTTTTATGTTTACATATGCGGAGCTGGTATATGGTTGACTTTAGTGCTGCTTTAATGGTGAACGAATTTAATTCTTTGTTTGCTTCTTTTATACATGCCAAGCGTTGTTTGATTGTACTAATTAATCTTTCTACTAGACCTATTGCTCGATGGTCATTTGCCGGAGCTGCTATTAAAGTGATATTATTTTTCATACAAAATTTTTTTACTTGATTACCTATGAGACAACGAGCCTGATCTTTTCTTAATGAGCGAGGAACTCCGTGGATTTGTATATAATTATCTAAAAATTTTATTACATTAGAAGCATTGGCATTATCAAAAATTTCAGCAGAAGGATATTTAGAAAATCTATCAATACATGTTAAAATGTAAATTTCATGTTCTTTCTCATTAATTATGGGTCCCGCAAAGTCCATTTGTATTTCTTGATTTGGGAATATACATGTTTTATGTGCTTGAAATTGCTTTGCAGAGATAATAGGTTTTAAATTTTTACCGATGGCAGTGCAAGGTTTGCAATCTATGGCTCTGACCAATAGGTCGAGATTCATGTATGCCCACCAGCAATGCTGGGCCATATATATCGTTCCCCAGCTGCCCGGGTGACTGGCATGGAGGTCCTCGACAAGCGCATCCTTGAGAGCGTTTGGGATTGCCACCTTCTCGTTCATGCACACCCAACCGCTACTTACATGGAGATTACGCCAGTAGCTGTGCAAATAGGGGTTTAGGGCTTTGAGGCGATCTTCGTCTTATCGGATTATGCAGTCCCTAACCTCTTTAAGGACTCCGTCTTTGCTTGTCAGAGAGTCAATGAGTCCTTTATTGAACACTTTACCCACCACTTTTTCAAAGGAGAGTACTTGAGGGCTATCCGTGAGTGGGGTGCTAAGATTGGAGTGCGATGAGGATCGAAGCGGCGTGTTCGGTGTTGGGTTATCGTTGAAGGAGACGCGAGGCGAAGTCCTACTGGATCGATTCGAGGCTGATTTGCCTTTGATTGACGATACTTGTTGACTCATTTTAGATTAGATTTTTGAGTTTTCAATTAAATTAATTGAGGAGAGAGAAGACAACTGAATTTCAGATTGAGTTTGGGCAAAAAGCGAGTTTTTATTGTTTACCAATTGAGCACGTGAATTATTTAAGGTATGTGACTTTTGGGTTCTAATTAAGGTAGAAATTTGAGGCTTATTTTTCATTGACAAGTTACAGTGGCTTAATTTAGTGAATTGGGACTGATTTTGATAAGCGAGTGGCGCTTTTCCGGTATTTGGTGTCTCAAATAGTGATATTTGAAGCTCAATTTGTAGTGGTGTATTTACAGTATTCGTACTATGCGACGCGAGTTTAGATTTAATTTGGTAATTACTAGTGTGAGTTGCAAAGGAGGCATTTAAGTTATGCGAAATATTCTGCTTGTCAATTACTAGAGGATTGTGCCCCGCAGGTGTTAATTTTCTATGAGTAAATTGTACTCGCGAAGCAAAATCATGAATAGGATTGGTTTAATTGGGAGTGTTTACTTGTAGAGTATGAAATGGTTCAAATGCTAATTGATTTTGAGTTAAATGCACTTGCGAAGCATGTGCGCTAATAAGTTTTGTACAATTTGTACAAGTTTCTTAAGGCAATCAAGTACGAGTTTAAAATGATCTTCTTCTGAACCTTTACTTACGATCAATATGTCGTCCAAGAAACAAAATGTGTTTTCGAGGCCGATTAACATAGTATAGTCCATCGCCTTCTGAAACTCGGCAGGAATGTCAGTAAGTCCATAAAACCCTGTTTTAAAACGGTATGTGCCTGTCATATCACCACTCACAATATTGAAATTACAGTGTTTAGCAGTCTCGTGGTGAAGATTCAGTTGACTGTACGCTTACTTAAGATCTATAGTAGGAAAATAGATGTTATCTGCTGGTTCTGTTTTATAATCTGTTATTATTTGGGATATCGAGTCCGTAAGTGTTTCAATGTTTGGCATCTGATACTTATTTTTATGTATAGAATTATTTAGAATTTTAGAATCCAATGCTAATTTTATTGTTTGATCTCATTTAACTGTAATAACTATAAGGGAAATAAAATTTTGAACGGAAGAGTTATTAAGTTTTCCTATGTGTCCTTCTTCAAGAAGTTTTTTAATCTCACTATTAACTCGGTCTTATAAATTAATGGGTACTCTTCTACCCTTTTGATTTTTGGGTTGGAAATTTTTGTGAAACTTAGATTTGACAATGTGGATTTTTGATCGACCAATACGTGAAATGAGTTGAGGTAATTGATTTGCTATGTGAGTTTTAAATGGACATTGAGTTGTGATTGTGTTGACAATACTACCTTTTTTTGAACAGAGGCTTTGAGTGATTGAGATTCCGAGGGCTTCAAATAAATTTCTGCCAATCAGTGGTTTTAGTCCGTCTTTAACCACCACAAATTCGGCGTCTTCGATCCGCCATCCATTGCTCTCTATCAGTGCTTGTATCCTTCCAATAAAAGTTATGGGTTCATTAGCAAACGTTTTAAGTTCTTGGGTGGGTGCTGTCGTCAACCATCGTGCAAAAATAGAGTGGTCGACTATTTCCGTAGCGAGAGATTCGTTCAAAATTTTACACACACTACCGGAGTCAATAAGAAGTCCTACTTGAGAATTTCCGATCTGTAAAGTGGTATTCTTTGGTTTGATTTGAATAGAGTTACTGGCAATGCTAGCTACCATATCATCATCCGAACTATCATAGTCAGATTCGCATTGGGGATTATAATCAGCATTTTGGATCGCATTAACGGACTGGTCAGTTGTAGTCTCCTCAATTGAACTAATGTTAGAGCGAGTGGACTTATTAGAGGAAGACATCGGCTTGCGGCTTACTCGTGAGAAACGGTTCTGTAAAGCACAATTATTGCAGATCTTGCCTCTTGCAATACAGTTGTCCTCGTGTTTTGCTGAGCAAATCATACCATCATTACGGCATAATTGATTCGACTGTCGAATGGAGTTTGAAGTAGTTGGCCGCTGATTGGGTTGGCGAAAAGATCGTTGTCGAATTATAGCATTAATACGCGATGCGGCTTGTGTATTAGAGATCTGTAGTTGATTTCGTTGTCCAAGTTCCATGTTTGTGGCCAAGCGTAGGGCTTGAGCTGGTTCAAGTGTTTCTCCGAGTAACTCCCTCTGAATTTCCGGATCTTGCATTTTCGCAATAAACAGATCTCTGATCAGTGTATCCTCCTGGTTTCCAAGGTCACAATTCGTGGATAGTTCCTTCAATTTGCCAAAAAAATGTTCAATGGATTCTCCCTTCGACTGTTTGGCAGTGAGGAGCATGTACCTATCAAAAGCAATGTTTCTCTGACGGATAAATGTAGATTCCACGTTATTCCAAAGTTCTGCTGTTGTCAACAAGTCCATTTTGAGATGCGGGTTCCTGCTGCAATTAATACTTCTTCCCTCGCTGCCCAAACTGAGATACAGTATTGATACTGTTTTTCGGTCTGCTTGTTCCGACGGCTTGTCTCCTTACATGATCCCTATTACCATTTGTTTCTGACATCAATTTTCCCAAATTATTTTCAGCTGTGCCTTTCTTGCTAAGCTTTTTCTTTCCGATTGAGCTGAAGAACCTGTTATTGTATTCTCGTAAATCGGTTCTAGCGGTAGTTGAACAGCTTCTGGTTTTGGTTCAAGCAAGATGTCTAATGCAATGTTTTCCTTTGGAAGAAGAGCCAATTTGCCTGCATCTGCCATTTCTCCCAATTCAATGGAGGATCAGCACTCGGTTTTTCCCAGAAAAGCTCAATGCCAAGTGGGGTCCGCTTTTGCGTTGCTGACTGCGCCATGTCGTACACAATCAAAATTGTGTACTGGATCTTGGACTGCGAATCACGTCTGTATTTCTGTTTTGCCTTCTTAAGCTGCGAGTGCGCTTACACAGTTTTATAAATGAATTCGCTTAGCAAATCGCTTGACAGATACTTGTTTAATTTACTCAGCTAGTGAATACGACTGACAAGAAATAATTTAAATTGAGCAACTGTACTCGAGGTGCAAAACTAAGAGAGGGAAACTGAGTACAAAGTGGGTTCTCAGAAGTCACAACAAACATGAACAATAATTTCCCGATGCGGGAATTAGGGTAACAGACAAGTAAATGAAATAATAAATGAAGGAATCTTGACTTTAACACATGCCCTTCGGGATTAAGTACACTCAATAAATAAGTACATCATATCATAGTTTCACTGCACTAAAATAATTGATTATGTACAACAGAGCTAATTGTATCTTATCAACAAATTGAAATAAAACTTTGAAAATTAAAAAGTACTGTTTTATATGATGTCAATTTGTATGATTGGTAGCAGGGCAGTCTAAACTCAAAGATCGAAAAAAAGATAAATTCATAAACACCTGTGTTGGATGATCCAGTTTTTGCAACTTGTACTGATTAGTCTTAATTACGGGATCTGAGTTTCAGTTGTATTGATACCAAATCTTGTTTTATCTGTTTACGAAAAATAGCTTTCTCTATCCGATGCAACGACTTTTTCCCTTTTCACTACGATTGTGGAAATTTTTGTCAAAATTTATATTTCCGACATTTCTTGACAGGAAAATAATCTAGACCTATAATTCCGAAATTTCCCACTCGGAAATTTACCTTTACATGTTTTTCCTGAAAATCTTGACAGGAGAAAATATCTGCCCTTTTGTTAAATTCGTGGTGGGAAATTTATTTTGGAAAAGCAAACGATTCTTTTTCCCAATAAGACACTTGCGTATACCCACCAAATGAAAAAATTTGCGAAGTAAAACAAAGAAATGGTAAATATTCTTCACAGCTAATCAAACCTGATTAGTACTTTTTGGGCAGCCGCATTCTTTTACTCTTGCGCTATTCTGTCAAACGTAAAAACTGACTTGATCAGAATCTAGTCCAGCTCTGCCAGGTTCTCTTAATTTACTCTGTTCCTGTTCTGATTAATATTGGAAGTAAAGACGGGGTAACCATTTTTGATCCATAAGCAGAACGAAAATTCTCGTAATAAATTAAATTAAGAAAACAAATTAAGAACTGGTTTTGACAACAAATACAACTGAAAGTTGGTTCGAAGTTTCGCTAGAGGGTGTTACAAAGTGTTCATTTCTGTGAAGTACCGTTTTTTCATGAATCCGAGCCATAATTTGGTTATCAAAGTTTTCCGGATTTTTTTTATCTTAACATAAGCTGAACGAGCTGAAGCCTGGGTCATTTCTCATTTTAGTTTTGATGAGTTTTCAATGGGGAAATTTGAGCTCTCCAAAATGATGAACTACCCAAATTCACCGAGGAAAAGACCCTATAACTCTAGTTTTGGACCAATTGGAATTTCATATCGCAGACTGGTTTTCCAGTTAATGTCGAGCAAGAAGTCTTCTTCCTCTGTGAAAATGGTTTTTGATCGTCAGTTTTTACCTTGACGGTGTATTTTAATTCAATGTTTAACCCCTTCACCCCTCCGAAAAATGTCTTTTCATAATTCTAGGCCAAAGTTTTACGACCCAAATCAGAGGTCACCTCATCCAGGGTGCTTATTGTTGTTTTACTGTCATTTTAGGGAGAAATTATTCCTTCAAACCAGCGGGAATTGCGATGAAAAGGCAGCTGAAGTTGAGTACCACAAGTCAACTGAAAACAAGAAACAAGACTCAAATGGAGCTGCAGTCAATTCAGCATCAGCCAGTTCAATGTCAAACAAAGATACTCATCATCCGCCATTCGGGGTCAATGACAGTTTAGAGGCCAATGCCAGTTTGCAATTGTCGCCTACACTTTCGTCATCGTTGCCACATTTCAGAGAGATCAGTTGTCTTTTCGACTTTCCGGGACCATGTTTTCAAAAAGTAGGCCCATGATTAACGCGATATAATCAGGCATATTGAGTCGAAAAAACGTGACAAAAGTATGGTCAAAACCGTGTAATTAATCCATTATTTAGATAAGATTCCTTGTTTGTCATGTTTTCCACTCTGGGGGAGAAAATACGATTCTATTTCGTAGGATAGAAATTTAAGAACATATAAGAAGCAGTTGAATCATGCGCGCATCAAAAGGGGAGAACTAAATGAAGAGAATAAGTACGGTTGTTTCACCACGGTTTTAGCACCGAACCGATCAAGCAAAATTAAAACAAACAGAACCATCTAAGACATATAAAAGACTAATACATGGTATAACTGCAGACATAACCACTTATACTCAAACAGTTGCATCAAAATTAAATTGTACTTCAATAGGTTGTATGATTTCCTGGTAATCATAAAAAGGTTGTACAATTTGTTACAGGATGCAAAAAGAGTCACAAATGTGACGTCATTCACCTGAAGTTAGACTTTGATTTCATTTCCGCAAAAATCTCTTATATGATATTGAATTCCTCTGGTAATCGAATAATGTCCAAAAATGAAAGTAGCATTTCTTGATGTTCATACAAAAATTATTAACAGAAATCGAATTACTTATGAAACACACATTTTTGAAAACTTCTCAGTCACTTGGCTATGGTATTGAGAAAGTTTCGTTTCCGCTGCTAGTCATAGAATGTCTTATATGAATGTATGATTAACTTGTAAGCTTACAAAAATCAGAAAACCAAAACTTGAAGCCCAGATTATCAACAAAAACGATAAGAATGTTGTGATTAAAAAATTCGCTGTAATTATTCTCGTCATCGTTTCTCTGCAAAAATTAACTTTTGATTAGCCACCTGCGATTAAAACTTTATCGCAAAATGCACAATCTGCTAACAAGGTACTCCACTCTACAACTTTAAGGGAGGCATCAGTTTGTTTTCAAAGATGCCTATCGTCCAAGAATATGGTTTCGATCAGAATCTGACCTCAAAAATGCGTTTTCATTACCGTGGGTGTAGCATTATATTAAGTAGTTAGGTGGCTTTCATGGTTATATCATTTTGAAAAGAAGTACCAATTTTTAAAATTTTGTTTCAAATTTGTGAAAATTGAACCAGAAAAAAACTTTTTTGAGGCTGTCAGTCGATCCCAAATAATTGTCTAGTTGCTCCAGATACCAGAAAAACTTTATTTTTATTTTATTCTCCAACATAGACCTTCTTTTAAAATTGTGATGCATGCCTCAGTCCAGATCAAATGGTAATCTTGCAAGACTCTGCCCGAATCTGGCAAAAATTTTTAACTTGCAAAACTCTGGCACAGAAATGATTATATTGCAAGGTTTGAGAGAAAAATTGTCCCACCGTTGAAAAAGTTTAAGAAAAGATTTTGAATAAAGGGAAACAACTCTCAAGACACTATTTTCGTGTACATTGCTAAATTTCCAAAGTTGCAAATACAATATAGCTTAACAAAAAAATGGAGTAAAATTGTTTCAGTTGGCAAATTTTATAAAAAAAAACCTCATAACCAGTAAGAAAAAAGATTTCTGTGGCTCAGAAAACTGGAATTATATATAGGTATTTTTTAGAGAATTACTTTTTTCAAGTAAGAATTGATTTTGTGTAAAAGCAGCGTTGAGACGAAGTGAACCCGAGTTGGGAATAAGTCCCCCCCCCAACCCCCACCAATCAATGTGGCATCCCTAAAAAATCTGAACAAACAAAAAATATTAAGAAGGAGAGAATATGGAAGGACTCCTTTCCTGATGTCTTTAAATAATACTTTTCTGATGTTCTTCCTTTTCTTGTTTCTGTCGACGGCCGGAATATGTGCACATTCAAATAATGCAACGTTTGAATTTTTTTGGTTTACGATTTCATGGACTCAAGAGTGGATTTCGCTCAAATTTTCAAGTGTAGAATGTAGTTGAGAAAATTTCTATTTGAAAGAATCTGTCAGAAAAATAGCTTGTATGACCCTGTCAGAAAAAGGCTATCTTGAAAGATTCCGACAGAAAAAAAAGTTATCTTGCAAGATTCCGGCTCAAAAAATGTTACCTTGCAAGATTCTGGCAGAAAAATTGTTATCTTGCAAGAGTCCGGAAGAACAAAATGTTACTTTGCAGCAAGATTCCTTCAGAAAATTTGTAATCTTAAAATATTCCCGCAGAAAAAATGTTACCTTGCAATCTTGCGAGATTTTCGACCCGGGTGGTGGAGCTACTAAGCAGGGTTGGGGATATAATAGAAGAAGGTAATTATATTGCCATCCACATCGTCAAATAACTGTGGGTAAAATGATGTAAGAGTAAGTGGGTAAAAATCAATTTAACCCCCCACTCTTACATCTTTTTTGGCCTTTCAAGAGCGGTAAAATGATGTAAGAGTTAGGGGTAAAATCTCCTTTACCCCCGAACTCTTACATCATTTTACCACCCTTGACAGACCAAAAAGACGCAAGAGTGGGGGGTTAAGTTGTATTTTATCTCCTCACTCTTACACCATTTTACCCCCGTTGGAAGTCTAATGCAACCCAAAAAAACGTAAGAGTTTTGAGCTGCTTTTTCTTTAAAATCATCCCATTGCAGCCCACTATTACATCAATTTACCCCTCTGAACAAGTTAGCCCCTCACTCTTACACCATCTAAACCCCCTTGGCAGCTCAGCTCTTTTATCATTTTACCCCTCAACTTACATTGTTATTTTCCCCATAATTGAAGACTGCCAGGCTTGAACCCACAACATTTCTACCCTCAGTTGGTTCTCCCTAACTTCCAGACCATCAATGCTTGTCCAACTCTTGACGGTCTCTATATATGAACAAAACTCTTTAGAATTGCCCCCTCTCAACAAATTACCCCCTCACTCTTACATCATTTTACCCTCTCAGAACAAATTACCCGCAAACAATTACATCATTTTATCCGCCTTGGCAGCTCTTAGCTCATTTTCACCCCTCTGAATAAATAACCCCCGACTCTTACACCACTTTACCCTTCTTGGCAGCTCAAATCTTACCTCTCTTTACCTTCTCTAAACAAACTACCCCCTCACTCTCACAACACTTCACCCCCTTGGCAGCTCATCTCTGAATTTTTTTACACCTCTGAACAAATTACCCCCTCAACAGCATTTTAAACCCCTTGGTTTAAAATGGTGTTGACCAGCTCTTACTTCAATTTAACTTACTTTATTTTAATTCATTTTACCCTCTCTGAAAAAAATAATCCTGTCTTACACCGATTCATTCTTTTTTGGCAGCTCAAATTTTACCTCATTTTTAATTCTCTGAACAAACTACTCCCTCACTCTCACACAAATTTACCCCCCTTGGCAGCTCATCTCTTGATTCGTTTTACCCCTCTGAACAAAGTAACCCCTCACTCTTACACTATTTTACCCCCCTTGGCAGCCCAGCTCTTACCTCATATAACCCTCTGAACAAATGCCCCTCCATCTTACACTATTTTAACCCCCTTTGCATTCCAACTCTTACATCATTTTACTCCCTCTGAAAAAAATACACCCTCACTCTTGCACCATTTTATCTCTTTTGTCAGCTCAACTCTCACATCATTTTACACCTCTCTTAACACCTTAAGCCCCACTCATTCACCACTTCACCCCCCTGGCAGCTCAACTCGTACCTCATTTTACCCCCACTGAACAAGTACTCCCTCACTCTTACGCAATTTACCACGTTGAAAGCCCAACTCTTACATCATTTTACCCACTCTGAACAAATTACCCCCTCACTATTACATTATTTTATCCCCTTTTTCTGATCAACTCGTACGTCATTTTACTCCCTCTTAACAAATTAGCCCCCACGCTTACAACCGTTACCCCCCGCTCCTGGCAGCTCAACTTTTACCTCATTTTACCCCCTCTCAACAAACTACCCCATCACTCTTACATTACTTTACCCCCCTTGGCAGCTCAACTCTTAATTCATTTTACCCCTCTGAAAAAATACCCCCTCACTCTTACACCATTTTACACCCCTTGGCAGCTCATATTTTAATTCATTTTACCCACTCTGAACAAATTAATCCCTAAGTTTTACACCGATTCATTCCCTTTGGCAGCTCAACTTTTACATATTTTACCCCCTCTGAACAAAGTAACCACCACTCATACACCACTTTACCCCCTTGGCAGCTGAACTCTTAATTCATTTTACACCTCTGAACAAATTACCCCTCTATCTTATACCATTTTAACCCCCTTGGCAGACCAGCTCTTACCCCAGTTTAAACCTCTGAAAAAATACCCCTCACACTTGCACAATTTTACCCCCCTTGGCCGCTCAACTGTTAATTCATTTTACCCCTCTGAACAAATCACACCCTCAATCTTAAACTGTTTTACCCCCTTTGCAGACAAGCTCTTACCCCATTTTACACCTCTGAAAAATACCCCCTCACTCTTACACCATTTTACCACCCTTGGCACATCAACTCTTAATTCATTTAACCCCTCTGAATAAATTACCCCCTCGACCTTACACCAATTCACCTCCCTTGGCAGACCAGCTCTTACCTCATTTAACTCCTCTGAAAAAATACCTCCTCACTATTACCCCATTTTACCCCCCTTGGCAGCTCAACTTTTAATTCATTTTACCCCCTGTGAACAAAAAACCCCCTCAGATTTACACCAATTCTTTCCCTTTGGCAGCTCAACTTTTACATCTTTTTACCCCCTCTGAACAAAGTACCCACCACTCATACACCACTTTACCCCCTTGGCAGCTGAACTCTTAATTCATTTTACACCTCTGAACAAATTAACCCCTCTATATTATACAATTTTACCCCCTTGCAGACCAGCTCTTACCCCATTTTAAACCTCTGAAAAAATACCCCTCACTCTTGCACAATTTTACCCCCCTTGGCCGCTCAACTGTTAATTCATTTTAACCCTCTGAATAAATTACACCCTCAATCTTAAACCATTTTACCCTCCTTTGCAGACAAGCTCTTACCTCATTTTACCCCTATGAAAAAATACCACCTCACTTTTGCACCATTTTACCCCCCTTGGCACATCAACTCTTAATTCACTTAACCCCTCTGAATTAATAACCCCCTCGACCTTACACCAATTCACCCCCCTTGGCAGACCAGCTCTTACCTCATTTTACCCCTCTGAAAAAATACATCCTCATTATTATCCCATTTTACCCCCCTTGGCAGCTCAAATTTTAAATCATTTTACCCCTGTGAACAAAATACCCCCTCAGTTTTACACCAATTCATTCTGTTTGGCAGCTCAATTCCTACTTCGTTTTACCCTCTCTGTGCAAATTAACCCGTCACTCATACACAATTTCATCCCTTTTGGCAGTTCAACTCCTACATCATTTTACCCCCTCTGAAGGAACTTTTCCCTCACTCTTACACCATTTTACCGCCTTGGCAGCTCAACTTATAGCTCAATTTACCCCCTCTGGACAAATTACCCCCTCACTCTTACACCACTTTACCTCCCTTAGGAGCCCAACTCTTTCATCGTTTTACCCCATCTGAACAGTTTACCCTCTCACTCTTACACCATTTTACCCCTCTAGGCAGCCCAACTCTGACATCATTTTACCCCTCTGAACAAATTACCCCTATATCTTACACCAGTTTACCCCCCTTGGCAGACCAGCTCTTACCCCATTTTAACCCTCTGAAAAAATACCCCTCCTTCTTGCACAATTTTACCCCTCTTGTTAGCTCAACTGGTAATTCATTTTACCCCTCTGAACAAATTACACCTTAAATCTTAAACCGCTTTACCCCCCCCCCCCCTTGGCAGACCAGCTCTTACCTCATTTTACCCTTCTGAAGAAATTACACCTTCAATTTCGCACCATTTTACCCCCCTTGGCACATCAACTCTTGATTCATAACCCCTCTGTATAAATTACCCCCTCGACCTTACACCAATTCAGCCCCCTTGCCAGACCAGCTCTTAAGTCATTTTACCCCTCTGAAAAAAGACCTCCTCACTATTACCACATTTTACCCCCCTTGGCAGCTCAACTATTAATTCATTTTACCCCCTGTGAACAAAATACCCCCTCAGTTTTACACCAATTCACTCCCTTTGGCAGCTCAACTTTTATATCTTTTTACCCCCTCTGAACAAAGTACCCACCACTCATACACCACTTTACCCCTTGCCAGCTGAACTCTTAATTCTATTTACACCTCTGAACAAATTAACCCCTCTATCTTATACCATTTTACGCCCCTTGGCAGACCAGCTCTTACCCCATTTTAAACCTCTGAAAAAATACCCCTCACTCTTGCACAATTTTACCCCCCTTGGCCGCTCAATTGTTAATTCATTTTACCCCTCTGAACAAATCACACCCCCAATCTTAAACTGTTTTACCCCCTTTGCAGACAAGCTCTTACCCCATTTTACACCTCTGAAAAATACCCCCTCACTCTTACACCATTTTACCCCCCTTGGCAGCTCAACTTTTAATTCGTTTTACCCCCTGTGAACAAAATACCCCCTCAGTTTTACACCAATTCATTTTCTTTGGCAGCTCAATTCCTACTTCGTTTTACCCTCTCTGTGCAAATTAACCCGTCACTCATACACCATTTTGCCTTCTTGGCAGCTCAACTCTTAGCTCATTTTACCCCCTCTGCACAAATTACCCCCTCTATCTTATACCATTTTACCCCTTTGGCAGACCAGCTCTTACCCCATTTTAACCCTCTGAAAAAATACCCCTCTCTTTTGCACAATTTTACCCCCCTTGGCCGCTCAACTGTTAATTCATTTTAACCCTCTGAACAAATTACAACCTCAATCTTAAACCGTTTTACCCCCCTTTGCAGACAAGCTCTTACCTCATTTTACCCCTCTGAAAAAATACCCCCTCACTCTTGCACCATTTTACCCCCTTGGCAGCTCAACTCTTAGCTCATTTTACCCCCTCTGCACAAATTACCCCTCTATCTGATAACATTTTACCCCGCTTGGCAGACCAGCTCTTACTCCTTTTTAACCCTCTGAAAAAATACCCCTCACTCTTGCACAATTTTACCCCCCTTGGCCGCTCAACTGTTAATTCTTTTTAACCCTCTGAACAATGTACACCCTCAATCTTAAACCGTTTTACCCCCCTTGGCAGACCAGCTCTTACCTCATTTTACTCCTCTGAAAAAATACATCCTCATTATAACCCCATTTTACCCCCCTTGGCAGCTAAAAATTTTAAATCATTTTACCCCCTGTGAACAAAATACCCCCTCAGTTTTACACCAATTCATTCCGTTTGGCAGCTCAATTCCTACTTCGTGTTACCCTCTCTGTGCAAATTAACCCGTCACTCATACACCATTTTATCCCTTTTGTCAGTTCAACTCCTACATCATTTTACCCCCTCTGAAGGAATTTTTCTTTCACTCTTACACCATTTTACCCCCTTGGCAGCTCAACTTATAGCTCATTTTACCCCCTCTGGACAAAATACCCCCTCACTCTTACACCACTTTACCCCCCTTAGGAGCCCAACTCTCTCATCGTTTTACCCCATCTGAATAGTTTACCCTCTCACTCTTACACCATTTTACCCCTCTAGGCAGCCCAACTCTTACATCATTTTACCCCTCTGAACAAATTACCCCTCTATCTTACACCATTTTACCCCCCTTGGCAGAGCCGCTCTTACCCCATTTTAACCCTCTGAAAAAATTACACCTTAAATCTTAAACCGTTTTACCCCCCCCCCCCCTTGGCAGACCAGCTCTTACCTCATTTTACCCCTCTGAACAAATTACACCTTCAATCTTGCACCATTTTACCCCCTTTGGCAAAACAACTCTTAACTCACTTAACCCTCTGAATAAAATACCCCCTCGACCTTACACCAATTCAGCCCCCTTTGCAGACCAGCTCTTACCTCATTTTATCCCTCTCACCTCCTCACTATTGCCCCACTATCACCAAAAAAGACCTCCTCACTATTACCCCATTTTACCCCCTTTTGGCAGCTCAACTTTTAATTCATTTTACCCCCCCTGAACAAAATACCCTCTCAGTCTTACACCAATTCATTCTCTTTGACAGCTCAATTCCTACTCCGTTTTCTTTTCTCTGTGCAAATTACCCCCTCACTCATACACAATTTTATCCCCTTTGGTAGTTCAACTCTTACGTCAGTTTACCCTCTCTGAAGGAACTATTCCCTCACTGTTACACCATTTTCCCCCTCCCCCCTTGGCTGCTCAGCCCTTAATTCATTTTGCCACTCTGAACAAATTACCCCCTCACTCTTAAACCATTTTATTTTTTTCCTCCCATTGCAGCCCATTACAGCCCACTCTTACATGGCAATTATAGCCAAGGGATGTAATTCCTCAAAACTCGTCCCACTGCAGCTCTCTCTTACATGGCAATTTTAGTCAGGGGGTAATTCCTCAAAAGTCCTCTCATTGCTGCCCGTTGCAGCCGACACTTACTTGGCAATTTTAGTCAAGGGAGGTAATTCTTTAAAATCCTCCCATTGCAGCCAGTGCAGCCCACTCTTAACTGGCAATTTTAGTCAGAGATGGCAATTTCTCAAAAGTCTTCTCATTGCATTCCATTGCAGCCCACTCTTACATGGCAATTTTATTCGGGGGTGGGGAGGTAATTCCTCAAAAGTCCGCCCATTGCAGCCCATTGCAGCCCACTCCTATATGGCAATTTTAGTCAGTGGAGGGGGGGGGTAATTCCTCAAAAGTCCTCCCGTTGCAGCCCATTGCAGCCCACTCCGACATGGCAATTTTAGTCTGGGGGGGGGGGTAATTCTTCAAAAGTCCTCCCATTGCAGCCCATTGCAGCGCACTCTTACATGGCAATTTTAGTCAGGGGTAATTCCTCAAAAGTCTTCCCTTTGCAGCGCATTGCAGCCCACTCTTAAATGAAAATTTTAGTCAGGAGGGTAATTCCTCGAAAGTCCTCCCATTGCAGCCCATTGCAGCCCACATTTACATGGCAATTTTAGTCAGGGGGGAGGGTAATTCCTCAAAAGTCCTCCCATTGCAGCCCAACTCCTCGTCATTTTACCCCCTCTGAACGAAATACCCCCATACTCTTACATCAATTTACCCCCCATAGACAAGTTACCCCCCGCTCTTACAACAAAACGGGAGGATTCTAGGGAGGACATTCGACCCGGGTGTGCATATGATTAACTTATTGTAGCTTTGACAAGAAGCTCTACTCGTTCAACGTATCCTTGGCAAGAAATAACAAGAGAATATGTTTCAAGAGATGCTGGGCGGATTCCAAAGTGCTGGAACATTTTTGCAGCAGTCGCCTCCTAACATCTTTGTTAAAAGCCAACTTGCAAGACGTTTGGATGGAAGTTGTTTTAAAATAGGAAACTTCAGGCATTTCCCGATTCCTCGTTTTCGATACAAGACCTCAGAATTGTCAGCAGTTTTTTCAACAATGATGGATTTCTAATTGCGTGTCTCATTTTATTTTCCCCCCGATAGTCGATATAATTTTTCATTGATATGAGCGATTGTGAATAAACAAACCAAAATGCATATTTTTGTGTGTAATATAAAATGTTTGTATTTAAAAATTGCATTCATAGACTAAGCATAGGTAAGACAAATCACTAAATTTACATTCCCGATGCAGAGGTGTGAAATCAACAATTGAGGATGTTTGTTTTTCCCCTGGGGAACAAAGTGGTTCCGGGAAACGATTTTTGTCGCGAATAATAATTATTTATATCAGCAACAATAGAACTCATATAGCGACGTGCGTCAATAGTTTTCACAACAGTGAGAAAAAAGCGAGAAAACAATATAATCATTTTTATGGCATACATTTTAATCACAATATGTTTACAGAAAAAAAACATCGCAATTTTTGTTTATTTTGATGTTTTTGTTTGTTATAAAAGCATTTTTGATAAGACAAATTATCCTCCTTTAATTTGTTTTGCCGCCGAGAAAGCTAATCAAAGTGCTAAAATCTGAAGCTAGCGTTTGATTTTCATCGGCTTACCACGGGGCGAAATTCGATAAATTTGACTAATTGATTCTAAATTTTTTCAAAAGGAAGTTAATTTGCTAAAGAGCGTGTAAAAAACTGCGAAGTTGAAAGGTAGAAAAATCAATGGATGTTTTTGTGCGAATTTATTAGCAACGATAATTGATTTTCAGCATTTACAAATACTTAACTCCTTCGCCTAATGGCACCAGTTACGGTTTATCTAATCTAATTTGAAAATGGCTCCCCCTTTCCCCTCTCCCTCCCCTGCTCCCAAATTTAATACAAGTTAGTGGCAAATTGTTCGAAAGGCGGTGTTGTAGATATCTCAAAATTGAAAATTCGAAGCCACTTTTTTAGCTACTTTTAGATTGAAATTTTGTGTGATAAAAGTACACAGAATCACTTCAGTTGATAAAAAAACTGATATACTTTTAAAAGTATTAATTTTGCCTGAGGCGAAAATTTGTGAAAACAACGTTTAGTTTCACACGCACAGAGAAATATAAGTGTCAACGGTTTTGTGTTATTTGTATATAAAACAAGATAGCATATGCTGGAAAATAGCATATAGTAGGCATTTTTCAGCTAGATTGATTGATAATAGTATTAAAAAATGCTTTTTTGGAGAACACTATATCTCTTCCTTATCTGGGTCATAGTAACTTGGAAACCTAAAGTTCATCGACATTCAGGAACCGAAAAAAGTGGTTATCAGAGTTTTTTCCAGATATCCATTTTTTTTAACTGTGATTTGTGACATTGAGATAATAAAAATGCACATTATCAGATTATGACCATAGTGAAAATACAGAAATGGAAAATCATGATTCAGTGCTGATTTAATGTGTCAATAAGATCCAAGTAGCTTTGAGTCAAATTGTAGTTCTACTCCAACTTTCGATTGTTACTGTGATTCCCCTAAACGATTGACAGCCTGGTCAAAGATTTCAAAAAAAACGGCCTTTCAAAATTTTACATAATTCAAAATAATCACGCAAAAAAGTTCTGCAAGTTATTTTCAAGAGGATCTATTGGCCTCCATGTTTGTTGTTTATGAACTGTTTGTTGTTTGTTTTTTATTGTTGTTGAACACTTAAATTTTAAAATTTTACATAATTCAAAATAATCACGCAAAAAAGTTCTGCAAGTTATTTTCAAGAGGATCTATTGGCCCCCATGTTTGTTGTTTACGAACTGTTTGTTGTTTGTTTTTTATTGTTGTTGAATACTTAAATTTTAAAGCCAATTATCTTTCCCCATCTGTATTGATTCACAGAGATTCATCTCACTTTTTTTTGGCAAACTTAGGAAAACTCAAATGTTACAGTGGTCAGAATTGGGTCAATGCCGGTTCACCATTATCAGAATTTTACTAATTACGATTTTTTTAACTTTCCAGACTTGGTTCCACCCTACAAAAACTGTCAAAAAATTACAAAGGCCGGCAAACGCCGAAAAAGCTCAAAAAATACAAGGATGTTGAGCATTGATCCAATAATTTGCTTTTTGACCCATATCACTTCTGTTTTTTCGAATTTTACTGAACTCGTCAAGCTCAGTGGTCACCTACAGGGGCCACATCCTCTAAAGTTTAAATAAAACAAGGAGGCTCGGTAATGTGCGTACACGCATGATGTTTCAACCCCACTCGTCCGCATTCTTGATTTAAAAGGCTACCAAATGATGAAGAGATAGAAAACTTTCAAAAACATACATATCGTTCAATAAACTATCAATGGAATAAAATAATGCCATGCTAGAGGGCCGATGAAAGTTGTTGATAATAGGACTGCTACTAAGCACAATAAAATAAATCAAACCACAAACAATATTTAAGACCAAAACTCGATGTCGTTAATAAAAAAAAAATCACAACAAAATCAGACTGGCATCAGAAAAAATCCTAAACAAAACAAATTCACCTATATTTCGCTAGAAAAGATATGGGACCTGGCCTCAATGCGACTCGTTAACAGGTCGGCAAAAAAAAAGAGCAAAAAAATTCAAAAATACCTTTTCATTCGTGAAAACAGTTAATTTCACCGTTATTAGTGTCATTAGATATCAACTGAAATTACTAAAATGTTCAGTAATATCTCCATTGGAAGCAATTGAGAAATGTCATTATCCCATGTTCAATTGAAAAAAAAAATTTTAAAGTCAGTGGGACCAACGATTATTGTTATAAATTAGGAAGTATACAAATCCTTTAGAAAGTACAAACATATAAAAATCTCAAACATTTTATGAAATCTTGAAGCACAATTAGTAACAAAGCCGAGAAGCAAATGTTTGGCGCTTGAAGCTAAAACCGTTATAGAGATTAAACTACAGCTCACTGGAAACGGGTTTTGGCCTGTGCTTACATAGACCGCGCTATAAACGGAACAAAAAACTATCTAAAAAAAACGACGAATCTTAAAAAACCAATTATGTTTTTAAAAACAAATGTTTTCAAAAGTTATAACAGACATAAATTTTCAACAAAAAGCGATGGATTAGGTTGCAATACCTCAGAAAGCTAATTGGGCCTGTTGATGCTGAGAATAAGTCACGACCCCACAAAATAAAAACAAATACATAAAGAAGCCAAAAATTCAAACAATGTTACGTCATTGCACTGTTCATGGCACTATAATTATAAGATTTCACCTCTAAGAACTGTAAATTATCACTTTCATCAACATATTAACATCAACGAGGCTTCCTTACAAAAGGAACACGTAGATAGGACAACAAAAAGAAACCCAAAAATTGAACATTACAGAAATCTCGAAGAAATTTATGACACTATATGGGCAACGCAATCAACCACAACGTATAACCAATCACAAAAAAAAGTATTTGAATCAAGAAAATTAATTTAAATGTCTAATCAGTGAGATTGATATACATGGAGACGAAAATGACGGCAAATAGTTGACAGTTGAAAAAAATCTTCTTTTTTAATTTAATTTGAAACTCATTAAAACAAACAGCAGTAAAATGAATGGTTTAGCCAGAGTTTTATTTAAACGTTCTGAGGAAGCAATTAAGACCCATCATTATAGGTTATTGGCGTACAACTGCAAAAAGAAAGAAAAACAAAGACAAAAACAAAAAATGCACAAAAGTTATACAATATAATTGTGTCTCAGCCCAAAAAAGCATAAACTATTCAACAAAAACAGTTAACATATCCCGATATGTCTATGTACAATGCTGTGCAATTTCCATACTATGCTTTCTTTCACTTGGTTCTGTCAAAAACTTGATAACTCGACAAAGAAACAAAACGAACTCATTAATTAAGCAATTGTGCTCAAAATTTAAAAAAAATGAAAAAGCGTAGTATCAAAACAAGAAACAATTAGTTGAATATAAAACTGTTAACAACAATAATTTATAGCTAACATGAAAAGTTTTTGGCTTATTTTTACTGAGACTGCGCTCGAAGTTGAGAGAAATGAGATAAAATAATAGCAACGTTCAAAGATCACTTTTAATTTCTTAAAACAAATATATTCAAAGTCATTACAGAAATTAAATAACAACTGAAAGAATTTTCTAAATTCATGATACATACTGGAAACCTAACTGGTCTTTCGAATGGGGACACTAAGTCATTGGTCTGCAAAAAATAACAAATGAGAGCAAACTCAAGAAGTCCATAAAATTTTTAGGAAAACAATTGGTCAGAGCCATAAGAGCCTTGAGCTAAACTCTGAAACCAGAATTTTATCTCGTTGGGCCTCGTTCATTGTAAATATTATCTGTCATTTTTGAGCACTGATTTGAAATTCTTGTCATTAATTTGCATAAAAGCTTTTACATAGCGAAAATACTTTGAAAAAGAAAGACGCGACCCATTAAAATCTAAAAACGTAAGGATCCACGTTGAGATCGGAATCAGCCCAGATATTGCTTCGCGTCTAACAAAACACTCAATAATCCAAATATTTGCAAAAAAGACCAATTTTAGACAAAGTTTTTCATTTTGTCAAAAATAAAAGGTGCTTTTTGTATAATTATCGAGTTTAAATTTGCAACAAAACTGACAAAACTATATTTCCAGAAGACTCCTAAAGCCACCGCAAGTACATCTAGCTCTTGTTCTAGCTTGGGGAGATAGTGGCCGCAGTTTTATGATGTCTACTTCCACCAAATTTAAAGCAAGTGGGCTAAGAAAAGCAAATTTGGTCTTTTTTTTTGACGAAAATGGTCCTGAATTCTGAAAAATTTAGCATAAATTCGAGCCAAATAACTCGAATCGAACAGTTCAGAAACCCTCATCTATTTTTGAAGATGAAATCAATAAAACTACAGTTAACTATTTCAACATATTTTTAGCAAAATTGACGAAAATTTGGCCGAAAATACCGAAAATCTGAATAAAAACAGCTGAATTACGTCTAATATTCACAAAACATTAAGCCTCGATAACTTCCTATAAAAAGGGGAAATTGAAAAAAAATCTTTTTTGTTCCATATTCTGCGCTGTAGGGGCTTTCTAATAATACCACTCACAACTCTCTACGATGATTATATCGATCGGCCAAAATTGTCTGAACAAAAAAAACCCAATTGAGTATATAGGTCCTCCCCCACTAAAGTGGGTTGGAACAATGAAACAAATTCTCGGATCAGGAGCATGCTTTCGGTCCCCGAAGTGGGAGTGATGATCGACTGTTTCACGTGACTCGTTCTGTATAGCATTTTGCAAACTGATCGGAACGAGAACACAAAATTCTAAATCTCATTTTTCGTCTGGTGACAATGATTAGACCAAAGCAAACACCTGTCTTTAATATACATGTCAAGAACTGAAACTAGAGATTGTATAATGAAGATAGGCTTTACCGTTGGCCCAATCTTTGCACCCAGACGCAATAAGATGTGAAAGTTTGTGTTTTCGCCCCAATCAGTTTGGGAAATGCTACACAGAACATATCACGCTGAGAGACAAACAATGCACCCGGCACGAAAAGCATTACCCGGGCCCGGAGTTGATTCCATCGTAATTAAAACTTTTGTTACTATGTTAATAAGCCCCTATTGAGCAAGATGACTTCATAAAATCTCAAAAATACTGGCATGAAACGGATCAATCGCCGAAATATTTGGTCAAAACTCGATATCCTTGTATTCTTTTTGTATAGTTCAAATGCATAGTTCGACTTTTTTTCTGCTCAAGACATTTAACTTTTGAAAACTGGCCAGAAATTGGTTTTTAGGGCTGATTTAGTTTCATAATAGTTTTTTTTCTGCGTTCCATGCTGATGCGCTGGCAAAATTTTGTTCAAAAAACTCTTACGAAAACCATTTAACAGCTTTATACCAACTCGATTATGAGTCATTGACTTAAAATAGTTCTGAAACAGTTTTTTAGACAGATATGAATTTACACTAGGTCAGGTTGTAGTAATGAGATAGACTTGAAGTGCGGTACGGTTTGAAAACTGGGGGGTCACAAAAAACAATTCGTGGAGAGTGGGGTGAGTGGTGGGGGGCTAGTGATATAAAATTGCACAGAAACTCTAAAGTCGTGAATATATAATAATGTGTTCACTTCTGCTGCATCTAGGTTGAATTTTTATCAAACTTTTCTTGTCTCTAAATTTTTAACTCATACAAATATGTTAACATACATCGCGCTTATAAGAGTCTTTAGACAATAATTAGACTCTATGTTTGCTGAAGGAAAATATTACCAGACCAATTTCGTAATAATACACTGGAATATTTCATCGCCTCCTTTTTAGTTCCAAAATAATTTTTCACTTTTAGGCAATATAATTGATGCATTTTATCACAGGTACATTTTAAAAGCTCGCTATCGGGTTGCGAGTCCAATTTAGAGTCCAATTTATTTTTGTGTCTGATGAGAATTGGATTCTTTCAGGAATATTTCAATTTGCTATATTTTATTTGTCTCAAGAGGAAAGTTACGGTCTCGATAAAAGTTGTTCAATAATGAAACAACATTTTCACGTAATTCTTCCACAACATTAACAATTCCTCGTACAGAGAAAAATTTGGCGGCTGACTTTTATTAATCCCGACGATAGAAGGTTGTTAAATTCAAATCTTCAACACTTAACTCCATAAAAGTCCAATTTTTTCTGAACGTTTTTCTTTTGAATGGCAAAATGGGTTTTTATGGGTTTATATATATATATATATATATATATATATATATATATATATATATATATGCATATATATATATATATATATATATATATATATATATATATGCACATATATATATATATATATATATATATATATATAACAAGGGGTTCCAAGATTCTACCAATAACTACTACCAGTATAAATGACCTTGTAAAACTCTATAGTGATACAGAATTTAATTAAATTGTATATATTTGTGTCTGTTTGATATAGACTGTTTGATTTTCTGAATTGTCAATGTAAAACATAGAGAAACTTTTTTTCTCGTTTGTTCAACCTTTTTCGATATTTTGGTGGATTTAAACGCAAGAAATGAAAACCACGTGATTTATATATGATATGCAGGGTTTTTTGAAGAGATTATGTGAGCAGTTTTCCGCGATATATTATCTGGCAAGTTAACACTGCATTTTGAGTCAAAATTGCAGAAGCCAAAACTTTTATATTGGAATCGAATTGTTGTCCCGGACTGAAAGTCATGTCTTAAACAGCACTCGAAATTTTCACTACATGTCATGAATAAGTACTGTATCAGAGCTCTGATGATGTCATTTTTAGAATGAACCCGTCTTGAATCAAATCTTACGATTGAAATGAAACGGGATCAGCACTGATTAGCCAACCCAAGACGTACATTTCACTGGAAATGTACTGATCAAAGCTTGAAAATGTTTCCGGTGTTCCACGTTTTTACGATTTGTGGCATGATAGTACAGTTTTTTGGTCGATTATTATATTTTTGAAAAACTATAAAAAGAAGTAGCATAATATCAGCAACTTAATTTTGAATATTTGAGAAAAAACATGCAGTTAAATTTTCAGAATCTTATTTAAATATTGCATTTCTTTTTTTTTCTTTTTCGCGTCGCTTTTGACTCCGATATGGCTCGAAAAAATTACTGAATGATAGAAAACGTCAATGAATATTACATATTATCTACACAGTAGGCAGAGAGAAAGTTTTATTGTACTTGAAAAATTGTGGTCCAATCATATTAATTAAAAAAGCATGGCAGAGAGTAACTTTTTGGGCTGAGAGAAAAAAATTTAAGTTGTTGTATCAAATAAAGGGGCTCTTTATTGACAAAAATTAAAAGAGGGAGACAAGAATCTGCGTTCAGCTGCATCTCTGCTCCCTCTATTTTACAATAGGAGACCAAATACAACACCAAAATATCAGCATCGTGATTTCTGACACTAATAAAAACCCTGATAGCAGGTAAAAATGTTTTGAGAGTGGATGGTGGACACTAAAATGTTGAAAAATGGTCTTTTAAAGTCTCCTAGAAAAAGTTATGACCTATAAATAGATCAGAATTTACTTTGAGAATAGAGATTTACAATCAGAAAAGGTCTGAGTTTTGATATTACCCAAAAAATTATTTGTAGGAAGCATTCTTCTAAAAATCTAAGAAAAGTATCCTATTTTTTATACAAACTGTAGTCTGGAGCTATTAGTGGTGTCATTCTAAAGTGATAATATGAGAGACCATAATAATTTCAACTGTGAAATGATTGGAACAAATTGTGACAAGAAACGTAGAAACGTGACAATTTGTTCCAGTCAGTTCAAAGTTGAATTTATAATGGTCTCTCATTTTACCACCATAAAATGACACTGCTAATAACTCAATAATATGTAGATTATTCCCAGAAAATCAGAATTGCTTCTATTAGCTTTAACATAGACATTTTATGATGCAATTGCTTAATAGCTTAGCTAATGTCAAGGTATGTTTTGGATCGCCGAAAATCTCAGCAGCCGCGAACTAATTACTGATTAATTAAGACCCCAATTTTGTAATGCCTCGATGCAAATGTTGAAAAAATGTTCAAGCTGCCATGCTACCGTGACACCTACAAACAAACTTCACAGAGTTGTGCACCAGTTTAATTTGCAACTGTTTTGCTTTTGATGCGTCTGTCTCTATTCTTATTACTTTCTATTACTATTAACTATTACCTAAAGTCAAATTACATTTTCTAAAAAAATCGGGAACTAGGAATCTTTGTTGTTACACTGGCGTAATGTAAATATCATTTTTAATGCGTTTAATTGAATCCGTCTATTCGCAAAAGCTGAATAAAACAAAATTGAACACTTTCTGAAAGTATATAGAGGCAAGAATTTTTGCTGTTAGTTCGGCTTGATTTTTTGTTCAGAACAGAACGCAATATAGCGTATAAACTTGCGTGGTTCTTATGTTTTCGCCCATTACAGAGTAAAAAATGAAAAGTTGCGATTGATGTACATACACACCAAAACAATGTCTAGCTACCCGTCACCGGATTTAACAAATGCATAACAACAGTGAAAACGGTGCCGAGATAAAACCCAGCATATCTCAGGTATGTTTGACCAATACAACAACTTCTGCGAGAAAGAAGGTGAGTATTTATGTCAAAGGTTTTCTGAAACCGATATTGGAATGCACTATATACGGGAAATCCTATAACATGTCGGCAACATGGGAGTTATTTATAGAAAAAGACCCTAAAACAAAAAAAGACAAAATTTTAAAATTTCTGAAGGCACACTGATATAATTTTACATCTGGACTGAGCATGGTAAAGGCAAGTTAGAATAAAAAAAATGGGCATGGAGTCCTATGATTTCATTAATTGAAGCTTCTGGGATCATTAATTTGAGATTTTCATTGAAATGGAAGCAATTTAGACAACAACATTTAGTAGTTGTCCAGTCCGATAAAAAGCATTGGGCTATTTGAGGGAGAAATACTACCCGATGAAATAGTCAATGCAGTGGATTATAAACGGCTGCCTGCTGTAAACAAATAGAAAGCGCATGAGAAACTCTTATATCTATCAGAAGCGTCAAATATACATCTAATTCTACTAGGGAAGTTCATAGACCAACTCAAGTTGATGGTACGACAAAGCATGCTGCAGCAAATGCAGCCTTGATGGGCTTCGAATGCATCACTAATTGTGGGGAAGTGGAAGGAAATTGGAGCCCTAATAAGGACAATTGGTGCACTTCGGTTTGCCATCGTGCGTCTTGTTTTGTTAGATATAAAGGAAACAATTACTGAGCGATATGAAACGTCAATTAGTACTCATTTTTGTATTAAAACTAAACACAACGTTTTTAACATACAACGTATGCAGATTGAAATTTACGAAAAACTTGAAAATTGTAATTTCAAACCATGGCAACGTTACTTTTATGAGGCTAAATGAAAAAGATTTCAAATTGATCTTTTGAATGAATGTGGCTCTGCATTGAACAAACTTACAAAAAGGATACAATAATTATGTTTCGTATCCGCTGCTCACAATTATACCGTAGGAAACCAAACACAACATAAAAAATATCCGCATGATTTCTTACAATAGAAAAAACACTGAAAGCAAGTGAAAATTGTTTTCAGAAGAAAATACGAAACTCATACATGTTCAGGAAGCCAACAGTTATATATCTAATTTTATTAGACATGGTCATAGACAATCTCAAGTTAATAGTACAACAAGGCATGTTACAGCAAGTTCAGCCTTGATGGGTTACAAAGGCATTACTAGTTGTGCGGAAGCGGAAAAAACATACAGCCCCTAAAAAGTTCCAAACAGATCGCTATCAAGGAATACCACGTCCCAGACAACGTCCCTTACAATAGAAAAAACCCTAAAAGCAAGTGAAAATTGTTTTCAGAAGGAAATAAGAAACTCTTACATGTTCAAGAAGCCAACAGATATATATCTAATTTTGTTAGACATGGTCATAGACAAACTCAAGTTAATGGTACAACAAGGCATGTTGCAGCAACTTCAGCATTGATGGCTTAAAAATGCATTATTTGTTGTGGGAAAGCGGAAAAAACATGCAGCCCTAAAATGTTCCGACCTGATCGTTAACATGGATTACCACGTCCCAGACATGTAGACTATTATGCCTCACATCCATTGGGCCTCTTAAATTGGTAGAATTCCTTTATCAGATGCATTTTTGTCATTCTGATCTAGAAGAGGATGCAAAGCAAAGGTGCACTATCAAAACATCCTAAGATTTTCCCCAAATTTGCATGATTCCTCATGGTTTGAACATTTCATCAATGATCTTCCAAAATTGCTTTGAATCAACCAGTAAATGAATAATGTTTGTTGCCAGCTCTCGAGATTTTGTCATCCAGTATGGAACAACATTTAAGATGTACGAGAAACAAAAGCGAATTGTAAAAATTGATTGCAAGAAAAAATCACCAGTAAAAACACTAACTCGAAGCCAGTCTCAAATCAAGTTTCCTGGTTACTCTATCTCTAAAGTAAATTAATCAATCGATTTGAGACAAACTGACAAAGTCAAAAATGTTCTACCAACATTAAATTTAAAGGCTTACCACAATTTAATGGACAAGCGACTCAACACTTTACATCATGTTATTTTTAAACGAAAATTTAAAAAAAACCTCAGGTAGGAAAAAGATCACTAAAACCTTTTCGAATCAAAAATGAATTTATTGACAATGCACCTATTCAGCTCAATAACTGGACAAAAGAAGCAGGTATGAGAACATACTCTTAGGAAAAAGCAATGGGCTTGGTACCCTCACAAGAACGACACTCTATTAACTACGTCTGCCAGAAATTGTCTACAGCCGCTCAGGTATTAGTCTGTATTAGTCCAAAACAAGAACAGAGGAACTTACAATTGTCTTTGTGGTTTTAAGATGAAAAAACTTCTGCCCTTAAAGAGATTCATTTTGTAGATTGACTTGAAACCTCTCCAAAATTTCATTGCACCAGAAAAAAATGCCCAATACGGCATCATCTAGAATCACGAAACCGTCGCTACCATTGATGAAATTCATTTTTGTCTTGTAGTTCACACTTTTTGCAGTACATACATACGTTTTGGGTTCTCTTCTCTACTCTAGAAGACGGTTTCCATGTGCTGATTGATGTTGATAACGTCATGGTATTGTTAGTTCAGTTTTAGCTCAGTTATGACTTTTTATCATTTCGTATTGTTTCAGATGAAAAAAATCTATTTTTGCAATTTGTGCTGGTAACCCTAGCAATAACTGAGGTAAAACTGAAATACCATGACGTTATCAACATCGAAGAAAGATCCTATGGCATTCTGTAACTGAGACTTTGGTAGAAAAACTTTTTGCAAGAGCAAACGGACTGAGCGTGCACTCTAAATAATGAATTGGGACAAGTCAAGCCTGGAGTCCAATTCTGAATACATTATTTGGATTTTTCTACATTGAGTCCTCCATTCTGGTGACAGAAATTAACACCTTTATAACTACTGCCGAGACGCAAATTGAGACTTCCGTTGTTGACAAACTTTGATTTGTGTAAAGTAGCCCTCCTGAGAACAGCGAACAGATCACCAATAGTTCCATCAACCTTCATCATTTGCATTAAACCAGAGAATTTGAACGAAGCGGTGCTTTTTAATGGCAACCAGATGTCTCGGTTCGAATTTGTTTGCATAGAGGCAGAATATCAGCCATCTGCCGAACAACAAGGTGAGAGCGATAGAGAAAAAAAGATGTAGCATTGCAAAGTACTATCGAGGAAACTGAAAACGAAAAAATTTTTTGTGCCAAGAAAACATCACACAGACATCGAAAAAAATCAGAAAGTGTTGGAGAAGCTTTTCCTACAAAATTTCTTTAAAAATTGAGAGGATGTGATAAATCGAGAAAACTAAACAGTTTTAAACTTAGAACTTGGATAAAAAGGAAATTTTTTTGTCTTCCTGTCTGATGACGATGAATTAATGATGAATAATGGCGTATGTATTGAACGCAACCATCGCGCATACCACAAGCTTATCAGTGTACAAGAATCACTCGACCTAACCATCATTCGTGGTGATCATAAATCAACACACTGATCCCTGCAGTTGATATAAGTGACATGTTCAATAGTTGAGATAATAATTATTTTAAAGGAAAACAAAATAAACCATTAGTTGCCATATAGGGGAAAACATGATCTTACGTATAGTTTAAATTAATAATTGTCAGCTAACCTAATCTAAAGGGACCTTAAAGTTTTTTATCATGATTCAAATTTTAAACATAAGTTGGAATACACATATTGAAGTCATGAGTTCAACAAAAATACAAAATATTAACTACTACTCGTGCCCGAGACCGCGGCCGAATAGTTTCAATAATTTTTTTTAGTGAATACAATCTATATTTCTTACAAAAAGGGCCCATATCTGACGCTACAGACCATTTTTTGTGATGGTGAGGTTTAAGTCAACAGTTTTCAGGAGTATTTGATTTCTAGGGCAGTATATGGGCGTTTATTGGTTCACTTGGTTGACACTATCTGACCACGCTGCAAGTTTCAAAGGCAAAAAATAGAGAAAAGGAAGTTAAAGGATATATTAAAAAATATAGTTCCGAGAGAGGAGACTTTATAATAACGGTTGGGTGTACAGAACCAAAGAAATATTTGAAATAGAATTCCGAATGAACCGCTATTTTTACTTGGCTGGTTCAATTGGTTTACACTATCTGATCACGCTGCAGGTTTCAAAGGCAAACAAAAATAGATAAAAGGATGTTATGTGTGATTTTGTCACAATGGGAGACGACTCGTGGACGGCAAATATTTTGAGAGAACTGTGGCGTAGCTAATAATTTGTTATTTCCCTTGTCCTAAAACAATGTGATTCCAAATGAAACTTTTACTACGAAAGTTTTTGCATCGGTAATCTTCACTGAAAGTTTCTACCGCAAATTATCTCCATCTTAAAGACATATTGAACGCAAACATATCACGAGGTCGAAAAATTTGATCAGACACAAAATTGTGAGCAGCTGAATCTGACCAAAAAGAGCATTTGAGTCTGACCGGAGGTGGATTTCGTTCATAACTGGTTCTGATTAGAGAAAAATTTTTCATCAGCTGAGTCTGATCTTGAAGCGAAGTTGAGTCTAATCAGAGACTCTTCTTAATGCACATTGTGCGCAAAAAATTTTCTTTGCGCTCCTGAAATTTATTATAGGATGTTTCGAACCGCAAAAATCTGATGAGAGGCCGGGGACTTAAACCTCGGCATTGCTTAGTTAAATTTATTTTTTGCAACATTTTGAATTGATTTTTTCTTCAGTTTGCAGTTTTTCTATAGTGTAAACAAAATGCAAAAAAGCGATGAAATAGGAGTTTAATAAGCAACATAACTGGCAACAGTTTTTTATCAATTAAATCAATCCATTTTTATTAAATTTAGCAAAAAAATCAGGTTTTGCTCAACTTTATCGAGTATAGTACCGATTGTTTAATTGTTCAATTTGAAGCAAACATGAAACCATAAAATTTTATTATAAGTGGACATATGTTCTGAAATTCAACCCCCAAAAATCAGATGTATATTGGCCACAGTCTGTCAGATCAAAGGTTAGAGATGCAAAAAATTTGATCAAAGAATATCTTAATATTAAAAAAAATATCGTGCTGAGAGAGAAGACTTTAATATCACGGCTGAGTATACAGAATCAAAGAAATATTCGAGATGGAATTCGGAATGAACCGCTATTTTTTGGGTTTGATTTTCCTTTTTTCATTTAAATATCAGAATATACAATCCCTTGCGGGGTACATGTTTTATTCTGTTCCAGATTTCGTATACAAACTACGCAAGTGCATAATGACAGATAATTACAAATGGAAGGGAAATAAAGATAATATTTACAAATGGTAGGGTGCCAGTACAATAGGGGTTTACACTCAAAAACGGACCCTGCCCCCCATTTTTCAGTCTGAAATTTTTTAATAAAATGTAGAACTGCTCGTGCGACGATAATTTGACAACCCAACTCATCTAGATTATAAAGCCATACATAACTAAAATTACCAGCCAACATAAGATTACAGAATTCATTATCCCTTGTGCATATATTTTCGTAGAGTTTTGAACCGAGATTAGCTGATGTAATTTTACCATCTTCAGTTTATTTCAAGCTTTATTAACGAATCCCTTGTTATTATTTTTATTATTCACTTTGTTCATACGCATGCGAGAAACCGAATTACAGGAAAATTACTGTTAAAAATATAACTCAGAATTTTATTGTGCCGTTTGAGTTTCAAAATCAGCTTCCGTAAGTACAATCCTTTTTTCTTATCTTCAGATTGGTTCATTCAACGTTATGTAAAGCCATCATTTAGTTGAAAAATCCATTGACAAATTCTATTGGATTAAGCGCTCCAATAAGCTTTCCAATTAGCGCAACCTTTTTTTTCACACCAAAATTGTTTATAATTTGCGCAATATTCACTTTTATTTTCTCGCTCTGACGCTATTTGTTCATTTATAAAATTTGCGATTTTTGTTGGCTGAAAAACGAAGAAGCTGAGAATTTCGATTCAGGATTTTGGTGAAATTGAGGAATGGATAAATTTTGCAGCAACGAAATGGTTTCATCTTCGCAGAAGCGAGATGTGGAATTCGAACTGTGCCCAGGGAGGAAAATTGGGTCACGCCACCCTTGTTTCATCATTGGTAAGTATGGAACTCAATCAAGCATATTCTAAAAATTTTTTCAGTTTTTGTTTTTTTTTTAAAAAAAAATTGACAGTTAACTAGGTTAACACAACTGTGGTAAGCAATTCAACAGATCAGCAGTGTAATGAATTAAATTTATCAGTCTGTTTCACTTTTGCACACGTTAAATGTTTGTTTTTATTCTCCCCAATTTGGCAAGGTAAGAATAAAAATTCGTGCTACAAACTGGTCGTAAATTTTTAATGTTTTAAAGTTATAGGGGGTTAATACCATATGGATTTCACACCGAAAATGGAGCTGCTATTTTCAGACTGTTTGCTTTTTCTGTTCTCACCCTAAAACATCTAAACCGATACGTTCTCATAGTAAAAACGAGAGTAATAGTATTTATGAATCGACTATCTCGAATACCTCTTACATTTAAGGAACCTCGAAAAAAACTCTATTTGGTTGCTTGCTGATCAAAACAAAATTGAATCCGACAAAGAACATTAACGGGGTTCTACCGTTTTTGGTAGTAATTTCGATGAGAGTGGCATTTTTTTATTTTTTAAATCAAGCCTGTTTCAGCTAAGGTAATTTGAAAAACTAAACTGACATATTGAATCGCAGGAAAAAATTTCATAAAACCAAATGAGGAATAATTATGGTCATTTTATTGCCATAGTCCCTTATAACAGTATTCTTTCTTGTACATATCAATGAGTACGCAATAACAATTCTTCAAATTATGATCACAGACATTTAATTTAAAGAGCATCAAAAGAGATTCAAAATTTTGCAACCTAAAAAAATCTTGAGAGTCCGACTTCAAATATTTGGAATGGACACAATTGACACTTTCATAGATCCAGCAGCCTTCTATTCGCATACTATAAAAAATTCAATCAACTATCTCATGAAGTACAATTTAATCAAAACAATTTGATGATTAAAAATCTTAATTTTGCGGACCGCAAGCACAAAGTAATTTGTATCTGTTGATTTGAATTAGCATATCGATTGCTATTCAGGTTCTAAAAGTCTAGAAAACAAGAATAAAATGACAATTATGAGTATCGAAAGCCCAAAAATCTGAGCAATGATGCAATTTTTTTCAGTTGAAATTAACTGGCTATCAAGGCTGGTTTTTTATCTTTATTTTAAGACTTTTCTTTTAGTCCAAAATTGACAACATTTAATGGACAGTTGAGACGGATTTTAAAATCAATACTCAAGAGGTTTAAAGTTTTTTTCACAGAACGTTTCAATTACACAACTAGAGCTGAACTTGAAGCTGCCAAAAATAATTTTTGATATTTTGATATTAGAATTTTTCTGTGGGAATTATAGATAGTTTAAGATTGGACCCAATCAGTTGGTAAAGTCAATTAATTTATATAAAAGGAAAACAGATTAAAACGTAGAATTATCATATTACCACATCATTATATACATTACAAAAAATGCATAACACTCAAACTTCAGGATTCAAATTTTTGACTAAACTTCACAAAGATGTTTAAGTATCTTAGTTTGACTCTCCTTTTTCTTTTCACAATTTTAGATGCGAAATGTTAAAAAAAAGCTATTAGAAAATCCTGCAGTCGAAGTCCTTTATGAACTGCCTCTAATAACTTCTTTACACAACTTTCAATACTTGGCCAAAATTTAACTCTGGTTATTTCAAGTCTTAAGTATAGACTTGACAACTGACTAGCCAACTTTAAGGCCCTGATGAAGACATCATTCTCACAAGACATTTTATTAATTCTGCAAGGCACATTTTTTTCATCCACCAATTTGCTTAATTTTCCACCAATTGAAGCATATCTAGACTATAATTAAAACAAGAAGTAGGTAAGATTTTGTTAATTAACATTTGATAGGATCATAAAAAAGAAAATATGTGTAGTATTAAAAAAACATGAACAACAGTTCAAACCTCTATGTCATTTGTAGGAGGGTTGAAGATATCTCAAAGCACCAAACCCTTAAATCTCCATATAGCAACTACGTTACTAGAATTCTTGCATGTTATATAATTTTGATTATATGTTATATTCTCGAATGAAATTTGAAAATGAGTGCTGAGGTCAATAAATTCAACTCTGCTCCAGCCTTTAAACAAGTTTCGAAGGTGCAAAATAAGTCAAATGCAATTACAGGTCTACCACCTTAGGTTATCACAAACTTGCAATGAGTGAGCTTTGTCATGTTTGCCTTTGGAGCTCATCAATCGATTGATCGAAAACAAATTGTAACCAAATAATATAAACCCAAAATTGAAACAGGATGAAAAACAGAGAAAACACGAGAAAAAAAATTCATTTCTTGCAAATAGCTTTGGCGCCGTAATTTTGTATGACTATACATTTTCTATTAATGTATAATTCAAAAAATAGGACATGTCGATTAATTTAACAAGACGAAAATCATTCGTTACTTTCACTGAGCAATACAATGACCATAAGTGAAACCAATGCAGGTAAATAGCAGCAAGCTCAAGAAAAAAGAGTTTCAGATAAAAAAATTAGTGTTCCCAACAAAAAATAGTTTTTAGTCTGAAAATTCTTGTACCAGTTGGAATCAGGGACAAAAATGAACGGTTAGTGATAAGAAGGCATTGGAGACTTCTTAATAATGGTAATAAGAGACAGGTCAACCAAATACAACAATAGTAGCCAAATCTTTAAAATGTGACCATTCATTAAAACAGAAACCAAAGTTCAAGAGCTAAAAAAAGTAAATAAAAAATTTGAACACACATTTGTTTCAGATTGCAAAACACCTGTGACTAATTGCCAATCCTTTTTGCGGGACAAATGTGCAGAACAAAACTAAGCGGCCAAAATTTTTTCAAAAAATTACAAATCATTTAATAACGTTTAAAACGTTTTCACCTGCAAAATTAAATGAGACTTCTGACTCATCTTCCAAAGTGACAAGACAGTAGAAAAAACAAACAGACGGAAATCAAAACGTTCCAAAATTTCTACAAAGTTACTTTTTTAGCGGTAAAAACATAATTCTGATTCATATTTGCTTCATGGTTTGGCTAAGAAGACTGTATTTACGGAGAATGAACGGGCAAAACGACATAAAAAAGCAACAATAATGGTCAAAAGTAACAATTCCATTTTTTCTTTAACAACAGTAGGGCTTGCAGTCATGAAAAAGTGCAGCCTGAAACGCATACATCTATTTAAATTATTAAATAAACTACAAAATTCAGTGCAACTGCAGAAAAATATGTTTATTGTGGTCAAAACTCGAAAATCATTTACTTAATTCAACAAAAACTAACAAAAAATGCCCGAAAACGGCTAATAATCTGAACAAAATCTCAACGTAAAGTCAAATTAATTTAAAGTGAAAAAAATCCTTCGGAGACGTAGAGAAATTTAAGTCGCCATCCTCATGAATACTTTTTAACGAGATTGTAAGTTAAAATGTTGCAACAATTTGCAATGTTGCAAAAAAAATAAAAGGGCGCTTTCTTAAGAAAAATACCCGAATCATTCATGACTACAGTTTCTGAGTAATAATTGATTTTTCTTAAGAGCGTACTCGCGAAAATTCGTGATAACATTATTGATTGATGAATTTAATTAGCGCTCAAACAGGAAGCTTGTGATGTCAACTAAAAGAAATGACGAATTTGATAACGTGACTATCACAAGTAAGTGATTTCTTGAGTATGTTTATTACGTAATCAAATTCATCGATTGCGCAAGAGGTTTCGAACACAAATTCCCAATTTTATGAGCCAATTATCCGAATCAAAGATTTCTATGCAAATTATGCGAGAAGTGAACTTTCAACAACTCAAAAATCATACATATTAGTTTGTTAAGAACGCTGAAATTGCAATTAGTCGCTACCGAATTGCAATATGGCAAATCGTACCTTTACAATTTGGTACCATCTCTGCGGAATATGAGCGATGCATGTGACAAGGTTTGAGCTTTTTTTCTAAAAAAATTGTCAATCAAGCGACTGCTATGTACATATAAGCACTTTGAGAAACAGGTTCGATTTGTAAATATAAATTGCAATTTGCGCACCAAGAACCTCGGATTCAACCTAAAAATTTTATGAACAAAATTCAATTTTTTAAAGTCTCTCTCTCTATCTCAGAATAGAATCATTAATATAGATACTTTCAGATACGATCGCTTTTTATTTATTTTTAGCCGAGATTGGTCAGAACCACCAGGGAGACGTAGAGATAGCGAAGGAGATGATCAAGGCTGCAAAGGGTGCTGGGGCGGACTGTGTCAAGTTCCAAAAGAGCACTGTTCTCGAGAGATTCAACAAAAAGTGCCTCGAAAGGTCAGACGGTACATTATATATTACATTTTGAAAAATTGTTTTGATGCTGATATTAATCCAATTTTAACAGAGCGACAGAGGTAGAAATTCTTTGGCGATTCAGTTTGCAGTAGCAAATTATGACTGGAAAAAGAAGAGAACCGTAATTTAGTTGCAATAATTGTTCCCACCCACTTTTGTGGGTCGGATCAAATATTGTTCACTTTCCGACCCACATTCAACTGGTTTTTTTTGTTTAGTCAATTTTCGCCGATCGATATATTCATCGAACAGGATTATGAGTGGAATCATTAGAAACCTGGAGGTTTAAAGAAATGTGAACATGAGCCTAATTTCCGTTGTTTTGTTCACATTTTTCGTCATTTTTGATCTAAATTTTGATCAATTACTCCTACAATATGATAAAGTTGTTTCATTGCTTTTACAATTAAAGATAGAAGGGAGTTGATTAATAGTTTGAACCAACTGTTTTGGGAAACTCTTTAGCTAAATTTCGGAAATTTCATCATTTTTTCATTTTTTGTCACGTTTGGAATCAAGTAATGGAAACAAATATGCCTATTTGATCCACTTTGTCCAGTTTGACAGGCAGTGTAGATACAAAAACTGCTGACAAAATCTTGATTAACTCAAATATTGGCTAGTTGCACCTCCAAATCCTAAGAAAGTTTTTCTGGAAATAATTTTTTTGAAACGATATTTATAAAAAAAAAGTACCGTTCATTTTTGATGTATTATGAATTTTCTATCATTAAGAAAGCTATTACACAATAGATCAAATGCGTTTCATAACAACTGCGTAGCAATAGCAAGAGCAGTTAATTTCTCGTCGTTGATTTTTGCAATGAAAAAGGATTCTGATTGTAATTTGGGGCTGTCACTTCAATGTTCTCGTAAATTTTTTATACCAGTTGAAAAATTTTTTTGATTTAAATGTTCAAAACATGATAACCTTTCTGGTTACATTCTGATCCAGTGAAAAAAAGCTGTATTGTTTGCGTAAAGCTCATGATTTTGATGATTTTTATATTCCAAAAATTGTTTTCTTAATTTTTTTACCCAATTGTTTAGTTTTGCCAGCCTTTGATGTTTTTTGTAGTCCTTTGATAGATTCCAGTTAATCAAATGTCTGATATTGAATTGAAGGAGTTGCCTAAGGCTTTCATTTGGCTTTTTGTTAAATTAACACATTTGTTCTTGAAGTTTTGAGTTCTGCCTGTATTAAGTTTTAATATAAAGTATTCTGACTTAGTCTCTCCAATGACACGAGCAATTGGTATCCTAAGCATTAACAATTTAAACTAATTGAGAAATTTATTTAAAATTTTGCGGTTGGGATGTCTTACGCTTTAAAAAAAATTCTATTGAATAATGGTAACTTGAAATTTGCCATTTTCATTCGTATTTGCTAAACTTTAAGCCTAATCTCATCAAATAGAATGTTCGCTTTCTCTTTCAAGTGAACAATAATGTTGTCTTCATTCCTGTTTTTTTTTCAAAAAATTGTTTTTTATCGCTGATACTAAAAGACTTCACAACATTTAAATCGTTGATGCTACAAGATATCATGAAACTTTAAATTTTTGACATTTTCTTTAATTTTTGAGGATTTCTTTTGCTGTCTTGTCCGATCGTCACATTATTGACAAGCCACTTTGATTTCATTTGAGATTTCAAAGCAATTCACGCCGTTTTCTCGCAAAAATTAATTGACTGTTTGATTTTTGCTTTTATATGTTCTTTTTGTCGTGACATTCTGATTAATAACATGGTTCACTGGCCCCCTATGCAGCAATATTTGAAGCTATTTAACTGTTTAATATGATAGTAAAAGATACTAATGACGATTAAATTGAGAGTTTTTAATAGGAAACGATGTAAGTTAATTTTAAGATTCTCCTTTTTGTTTTTCATCTACGTTTAGATTACCAAAAACATTCAGGACCGGTAGCTTCTCTGGTAAGGAGCAAGTCAGCTTGTCTATTATATTCTCAGCAACGAGCGAAATTACTTTTTTTTGAATGATTTATACTATAGTCTTCATAGCTGTTTTCTTAAGATTAAATAATGTTTTTTTATTGTTGATACTGCAAGTTTTCAAAAAACTGTAATTTCTCAGCATTTGGTAATCTTTGAGTTTCTCTTCTGTTGTTTTTTCCAATCAGCACAATTTTGAAAAGCCATATATCTCATTATTGGCGTTAAAAAAGTCTCATTTGGCTTTTGTTAAAATTTTTATTGAATTGATTATGACTTTAAAGCAATCGACACCATTTTCATTCCAAAAATAATTGACTGTTTGATTTTTGCTTTTAGTTGTTTTTTTTGTTGCGGCGTCAAATTCTGATTAATAACAGGTCTCACTTGCTTCTTATGCAGCTATAGTTGAAGCTTTTTAATTATTTCATATGATAGTTATAGGTACTCATGACCTTGAAAGTGAGAGTGTTCAGAAATTATAAACACGAAGTTTTCAATATCTCCTTTTTGCCTTTTTGTCTAAAAGTTAAGGTTACAAAAAAATTCAGATCCGTTAACTTTTTTGGTTAAGTGCAAGTCAATATGTTTTTATAGTCTCTTCAACGAGAAAGGTTGCATTTTTTGAGTGATTTGTAATATAGTCTTCTTTGCTAATTTTTATATTAATAAGATCTTTTTTTTACTGATGTCGCGAGTTTTCAAAAAATTGCAATTTACCGATATTTTATGTTTTTGAGTTTCTTTTTGTTGTCTTTTCCGATCATTACATCATTGACAAGTCGTATATCAAATTAAGGGCGCTGAAATAAGGCGCGACTGATTAGGTTAAAACTTTTCAGTGAATAGATCTGGATTTTAAAGGTTTTGGCCGTTTCCTGGCAAAATTGAATTGATTTTTGCCTTTATTTTTTCTTTTTGTAGTCGTATGACGTTCTGCATACTTACACGTCTCAGTGGTTTTGCATGAATGTATGAACGAAGCCAATGAAGATTTCGGTTGATAGCTGATTGCTTTCATGACTTTGAAATTAATTGTTTTCGAAAAAACAATTCTCTTCTCTAAATTTACCCTTACTGATTTCTGTCTACCTATTATTTTTTCTCAGTAGAGAGTTTACATAATTTTTCCGGTGAAATGCAAGTCGTTTGGTTTACATGACTTTTTATTTGATGCTATTTTGAATATTTAATTTTTTTTCAAAAACAATGGATAGACATTGAGTTTTGTTTGTACGTAAAGCTTGTTGCTTTTGTTTGATCTTATTGTTCGTCTTGTCTCTTACCCTTCCTAATGACAGTTAATTTTGGCCCTATAATGAGCTATTGTTTAGTTTGTAGAGTGGTTGGAGCTTGAAGCGATTTTTTAAATGGAAACATATATTACTTTCGAATTGGTTTTTGACCGTTTTCTATCACTTCCTCATTTGGTAGACAATAAAATCGAAAACTTGATTCAGAGGTGTTGGTGCATTATGTGCGAACGCACTTTAACTGGCCTCCTTGTCTAGCATTTTTGCTGCCATCTTTTATTATAATACAAGAGTAATGAAAGTAGTTGAACAAGGGTGGCATAAAACTTTTAAACTATCATTTTTGTTAGAAGAATGTAGTCACACTCAGGAAAAACAATGCCTATTTAAAATTAATTAAAAAGAGAAAAGAAACCAGAAAGAAAAACACTTTATTCCTAGTAAGTTGAAATCTTGATTTAAATCAAAACTGAAAGCTTAATCCAATGTTGGATTCTTGAATGATAAAACTGACAATGATTTTGTTCTTCAGGAAAAAACGATTATAAATACTTGCCTTACCTGCAGCAAATCTTTTAGTCAAATTTCTTTGTTGTGCTGAAATGCGCTGAAACTTTGTATAAACTGCGCTGAAAATTAAGCGCAATTCAACACATTTCATCGCATTATCATGTAAGGTTTTTGAGCAGAAATTTTTGAAAAAACAGCGCATGTGAGCGCATTCTTTACAAAAATCCAAAGTATTCAGCTCATTTCAGCGCATTATTATGTCAGGTTTTTGCGCTTAAGTTTTTGAAAAATCAGCGCTTTTCAGCGCATTTCTTACTTAAATTTCGGAAAACTTCCCAACCCGGGAATCCCCTTTTTAGTAGAGAAAATTCTTATTCTTTATGTTTTTTAATGTCATGCCAGCGCTGAAACTTTGTAAGAAAAGCGCTGAAATTTTATTTTTTCTACTTTTCCCCAAAAGCGCTGAAAATTTTTTACGGATGCGCTAAATTTGCGATGAAACTTTTTATGAAATGCGCTGAATTTTTTGGTTTCTAGGTTTTTTCAAAAGGTCTGCAGTTTTTTTTAAATTACCATTTAAATTCGATTGTTGTTGGGTTGACATAAATAAAAATAAAAATTTAGATTTTTTCCTGAACAAAAAGAGATTTGTATTGCATGAAGTTTTATTCTGTTATCTCTTTTGCGTGAATGGAGTTGAAATTTGTCTTCTATGCCTGGATGTTGAATTTTGGGACAACAATTCTAGAGGAGCGACCATAAGATAATAAAATTACGATCAACACAGAGTTCTTTTTCCAGAAAAAACGATAAAATTTTGACCAATTTGTTTTATGGGCATACCTATCTGCTTAATTTAGTAGAATTTTAATCTGATCTGCAATATCATACTCCTAAAAAACCAAGTTTTCGATACAATTTTAAGCCAAATAATCTTTAAGAGATTCTTGATACAAGATTGATAACATGATAAATATAATTGTTCCGACCCCTCTTGAGGGGGGCGGAACTATATGCTCAAATGGGTTTTTTTTGTTCAGTCAATTTTGGCCGATCGATATATTCATCGTAGAGAGTTGAGACTGGTATCATTAGAAAGCTTTTCCAGCGTAGAATATGGAATTAAAAAGATTGTATTGATTTTCGTTTTTGACAGGGAGATATCGAGGTATAAACTTTCGAGAAAATAGAGTGAATTCCGTTGATTTCATTCACCTTTTTTCGGAAATTTGACTAAAATTTCGCCAATTTTGATAAAATTTAATAAAATTTTTCCAAAAAAATGTTGATTTTACGTTTAAGGACAAAATATATTGTCGGCTATTTTCATTGAAGTTTTTTGTCACAAATTCCAGCTAAATATTTCACAAAATTCAGACTTGTCTAGCATATTTGCTGCCATCTTTTATTATAATACAAGAGTATTGAAAGTAGTTGAACAAGGGTGGCATAAAACTTTTAAACTATCATTTTTGTCAGAAGAATGTAGTCACACTCAGGAAAAACAATAATATATTTAAAATTAATTAAAAAGAGAAAAGAAACCAGAAAGAAAAAACACTTTTTTCCTAGTAAGTTGAAATCTTCATTAAAATCAAAACTGAAAGCTTAATCCAATGTTGGATTCTTGAATGATAAAACTGACAATGATTTTATTCTTCTGGAAAAAACGATTATAAATACTTGCCTTATCTGCAGCAAATCTTTTATTCAATTTTCTTTGTTATGCTGAAATGCGCTGAAGCTTTGTATAAACTGCGCTGAAAATAAAGCGCAATTCAACACATTTCATCGCATTATCATGTAAGGTTTTTGAGCAGAAATTTTTGAAAAAACAGCGCATGTGAGCGCATTCTTTACAAATATCCAAAGTATTCAACACATTTCAGCGTATTATTATGTCAGGTTCTTGCGCTTAAGTTTGTGAAAAATCAGCGCTTTTCAGCGCATTTCTTACTTAAATTTCGGAAAACTTCCCAACCCGGGAATCCCCTTTTTAGCAGAGAAAATTCTAATTATTTTTGTTCTTTAATGTCATGCCAGCGCTGGAACTTTGTAAGAAAAGCGCTGAAATTTTATTGTTTCTATTGTTTCCCAAAAGCGCTGAAATTTTTTTACGGATGCGCTAAATTTGCGGTGAAACTTTTTATGAAAGGCGCTGAATTTTTTGGTTTCTAGGTTTTTTCAAAAGGTCTGCAGTTTTTTTTTTTAAAATTACCATTTAAATTCAATTGTTGTTGAATTGACATAAATAAACATGAAAATTTAGAATTTTTCCTGTATAGAAGAAATAGAGATTTGTATTGGATCAAGTTTTATTCTGTTATCTCTTTTGCTTGAATGGAGTTGAAATTTGTCTTCTCTGCCTAGATGTTGAATTTTGGGACAACAATTCTAGAGGAGCGACCATAAGATAATAAAAATACGATCAACACAAAGTTTTTTTTCCAGAAAAAACGATAAAATTTTGACCAATTTGTTTTATGGGCATACCTATCTGCTTAACTTTGTAGATTTCGAATCTGATATGCAATATCATACTCCTAAAAAACCAAGTTTTCGATACAATTTTAAGCCAAATAATCTTTAAGAGATTCTTGATACAAGATTGATAACATGATAAATATAATTGTTCCGACCCCTCTTGAGGGGGGGGGAGGAACTATATACTCAAATGGTTTTTTTTTGTTCAGTCAATTTTGGCCGATCGATATATTCATCGTAGAGAGTTGAGACTGGTATCATTAGAAAGCTTGTCCAGCGTAGAATATGGAATTAAAAAGATTGTTTTGATTTTCGCTTTTGACAGGGAGATATCGAGGTATAAACTTTCGAGAAAATAGAGTGAATTCCGTTGATTTCATTCACCTTTTTTCGGAATTTTTGACTAAAATTTCGCACATTTTGATAAAATTTAATAAAATTTTTCAAAAAATTGTTGTTGATTTTACGTTCAAGGACAAAATATATTGTCGGCTATTTTCATTGAAGTTTTCTGTCAAAAATTCCAGCTAAATATTTCACAAAAATTCAGACTCTTTCATCAAAAACAGCACGAATTAAGTTTCTTCAGTCCACTCTGATTAAATTTGCAGGACGTGCACACCCAAACACCACTAACACGTTCTTCGGAGACTGAAAACGCGGCTAATTCTACTTCAACTTCCCTTGAGAGTGCTCTGTAAATAAAACTTTGCCGTTTTTTGCTAACTTTCTTCGTTGATTATCAAATACGCAGCAATTATTTTTGATTTTTTAGCTAACGAAACATCTATATCAATGACATTCCAAACATTAAATATTGCTAATGGACAATCAGCATTAGCCGAACTAGTTCCGTACCAATCTTGAACCGTTATAATAGCAAAAGAGTTCGGATTGTCGTCAGTCGGTATTCTATAGAAAAAAATTCGATGTTTTTTATATTAATTAAATAACAGAACATTTCAAATCAAAGCTCACTAGTGATAGGTCCTATTGGCCTCCTAATTAGCTTGAAACTAATTTATCTAGTTGATTGCTTGAAAGCTTATGGTCGTTTTGACATTTAAAATTTTTGATTTTTAAAATGGCTTATTAAACTTTGCCTCCATTTTTCTCTTAATTTGGTCAACTTGTAGCCTAGTTTCAGCAATCAATGAGTGCTCCCTCTTTCTGCTGAATTCAAATTTATTCTTTATTGCGGTTTTACGCCGTAAGTTATGGTGTTCTGGATTTGATACTACTAGATTTCACAAATTTTTTTTTTTAGGTATTTGCCCATTTTTCATGTTTTCTAGTTTTGTCAAATTATCACGTTATTGTCAGTTCATATATCACATTTTTCGCGTTGAAAATAACGCACAATTGATAATATTTAAATCCTTAAAGATATGGATTGTGGTTCTTTACCGCTTTGACAGTACTTTCTCGAAGAATTTAATGGAATTTTTTAATTTTATCTTTAAATGTCGTTTTTACTTTGTCTTTTTAGTCGTATTTAATTTCCTGTACAATGACCCAATTTGATTGTCTTTTCCTGGAAAAGTAGATGAGCCGATGTTCTGATATTAGAAGATATATAATGGCTTTCATGACTTTGAAAACAATTGTTTTCCAAAATGAAAAAAAAATTATTTCAACTTCGCAATTTTGTTCCTTTTATTGTCTGTTTGTTACCTGGTGTCGTTAATTAAAGGTTAAAGTTGGCATTATTTTTGACAAGCGAAATTGTCAAAAGGGATTGGTGTCACAAAATCTAATGTTTTTAACGAATTCGTTATGAATTACTAGCTTCGACAAGGGTTTTCACAAAAAAAAATGTAAATTAATTTTTGAGTTTTGTCATATTTGACGTTCCTTTTGTAGACGTAAGACTTGTTCTGGATAGTTGCAGGTCTCGAGGGCTTTCTGAGGAAGAATAAACGAACCTATTCATTTTTTTCATTAAGTAATTAATGGCTTTTATGTCTTTGGAAATAATTTTTTTTTCGATAAAAACAAGTATTACATAGTCTTGCTTTTTCTTTTTGATTCAATTGTTACTTAGTTTCATTAATGAGAGGTCACATAATACATTTCAAGGGAAGGTGTCAAAAGGGATTGGTGTCACACAATCTAATGTTTTAAGAGAATTCGTTATGACTTTACTGGCTTCCACACGGGTTTTTCACAAAAAATGTAAATGAATTTTTGATTCTTGTCATATTTGACGTTCTTTTTGTAGAGTAAGACATATTCTATATAATTGCAGGTCTCAAAGATTTTTTTTGAAGAATAGACGAACCTATTCAAACTTTACGTTTTGTAATTAATGGCTTTTATGTCTTTGGAAATAAATTTTTTTCGAAAAAAAACATCTATTACAAAATTTTGCATTTTTTTCTTTTTTATCTAACTGTTGCATATTTTCATTAATGAGCGGCCACAAAATAAATTTGACAAGGGTGCAATCGAACATATTTTAGGGGGCCAAAGTATGGCTTTACGGCTTCCAAAGCATTTTCTGGCAATTTTAATTGATTTTTTAATTGTTGTCTATTAGTTGTTCTTTTTGTAAATGCATAAAAAATTGAATACCAAGAGTTCTTAATTCCCTTCTATAGAAGCACTGATAATTGTTAACCTATGGGATATTTTGGTTGATTCCTAATGGTTTTCATTACTTTGAAATTAATTGTTTTTTTTTTAAATTTCATCGAATTTTCTAATTTTAAAGTTTCTGTTCTTTTTTGTCTAATTGTTACCAAGCTTTGTTATGAAAGGGTGAAAAACCATTTTTTTGTGGTGAATTACAAGTTATTTTTTTTATTTTCAGTTTTATCTGACGCTATTTTGACGTTGTTATTAAGTTTTGTTTTTTAAAACGGACACAATTTTTTTGATGTAATTAATGTTTGTTGTTGTTGTTTGATTTTGCCGTTCGTCTTCGCTCGCTTTCTTAACATCGGCATATCTCATCAATCTAATGCATCGCTTTTTACTCCACTGAGTTATTTGCTTTGCAGGCTATCTTTTCGTTCATACGCCAATTTCTTTTTGAAAAATACTTGAACTTTTTGAGTTTTTCCATCTGTTCCTCATTTGATAGACAATTATGCAAAAATTGTGCGGGATCGGAACCTTATGTGCAATCGCAAATTACCGAGCCGCCTTGTTTAATTTTACATTTTGAACCAAAACGTTCCTTTCTGGTGCTGATATAATTGTTCTGGTGCTCAAGCAACTTCTTTCAATTTCGAGCATGTCATAAGTGAAATAGGAACAGAAGAAAGCACAGTTGCTGCTCGAAAACAAGTAAACAATATGTTTAGATCTTCCTCAAATATATTTTGACTTTCACTTCGCCGTCTTCTCATGTCAAACTTAAAATTACGTATTTTAGAAAATCATTTTTTTTAATTCAATTGTTGTCTTGCGGAGTTTTTCTATGTTGCAACTTTAAAATACAGGACCTTGGGCAACTCATGTAAAAGCAAATTCGAATATCTTTCTAGATGTTCCCCATAACTATATAGTTTGTAATGTTTTATTATTTTTCAAATCGCAAATCAGTAATCTAGCAATGATTTTATGTTCATACAGCAATATAATACAATTTGCAATATAATACAATTTATGTACAACCAGAAGTGAAAGAAGCTATATACACAGTTATATACACAGTAAGAGAAGTTTTAGTTTAAAAAAAATTGAGTTTGAGAAGTCCCGATTAAGATTTAAAGTTCTATATAACTGTAGCAGAAGACTTCCTCTGCCTCGGATGCACTCAGCCATTTCAAGTACCATGGAGGACTTCTGTTGGCTGAACTTGACGTATACAAACGCTATTGGATCGTTTTCTTGGCTAGCCTCGTGGAAAATGTTTAAAATGAGTGTGATAGTTTCTTCAGGTAAGTATGATAAATTACAACAAAAAATAAATAAATTAAAATTGAATGGGAGAGCTTTAAATGCTCGATGGGCGTGGGTGGGATTCGAACCCACGCGTATTGATGTTCTGTTTCTTCGAGGTGATAGTTCACTGCACTAAGTTGACTTAATTTTCTGCAAGATTTTCGTTTCAAAGCTTTGTTCTTTCAATGTTTAAGTCGTTGCAAGTTTAAAACGGAGATCGACAAACTGACTTGAACGGTTTCGAACCGAAGCTACCAGTTGTGCTGTTTTTTTTTAGCGGTCCGCGCTAAGTGTCATGTATGATGTTAAAAAAATTCAGCTTTCATTCAAATATGTTGCTGTCCGCTCAATTCAATTATAGATAGGGCTTAGATTGGTGTCCCTGATTTCAAATAGTCCTGCTTCGTTGTCGAGAAAGAAAAGATTGAGGAGGAAAAAAAAGAACGATTATGATTAATGAAGAGAGGGAGAAACAGCATAAACAAAAGCGTTGTTTCTGACTGGAAAAACGCATTAACATAAAAGTGACAGAATTAAGAAATTGATCAATAAAAGTGCTACGCTAACCTAAACCATAAAACCACTGAAACCAAACCAAGCGCAGCACAAGAGTTAATGTTTTTGTTTAACCCCAAAGACGTTTTCCTTTTAAATCAGTGGAGTGTTGAGTGAAAAAGTAAATAGTTTTCAATAAAGTAGAAATGACAGGCTTCGAAAGAAGGCGTAAGTGTTGGTCAGTAACTAAGCATAGAGATATTGATGACAGCTGTGATCTGTTCAGCCCCGAATTGACTAGGTGAGCGGTTAAACAGATGAAGACAACTGAATGAGATGGTCAGAGAATGGCAAAGACTGAGTTGTATTTGGCCCCGAATTGACAAAGCGAGCGGCTGGCCGAATACATTTAATACGTCTGATGGTTCTGTTGTTTTTCATATTGTTAGCATAGCGGGACAAAATTAATTATAATAAGGAAAGTTGGAGGCAACTGAGCTGGATTCGAACCCGGGTCGGAGAAAAGAAATGTTCATTCTTTCGTTGATAATCCACGCGCTGTTGGTAACTGCGCCACTTTCCTCTTTTTCAAGACGTTAAAATTTTGATGCAGTTTATTGGATGGAAGAAACGCCTCAATAAAATAAATGTAAAGTTGCTGGAGTTGGACTCGAACCGTAGTAGTGTTTACATCATTAATCCTTTTTTTGTGCTCTTCGCAACTGTGCCACTCGACAGCTACTTTTGGTTATCCGACTGCCAGTTTTTCATTTGCACTATCTGTAGATTTGTTTTCTTGTTTATTGTTGTATTTTTCCCCTGTTTCCTTAGTTTTCCTCTCTTAGTTTTTGTTTTTCTTTAGTCATTGATCCCATTTCTGTTGTTTGAAAGATGAAGATCTTTTGTATTGAATTTCCCAGATTAAACTGGGATTGATCCTCCTTTTGTTTAGTCGGTCACTATTCTGAGCAGTCATCTTAGCCACTAGTCTATTGCGTATGCGGCTGTGAAATTTAGTAATTTAGATGATCAAGAGTGCTTTTGCAAGAGTTGAGCGGGCACTGTCGTTTCTTATATATCAGCTCTGATACAGACAGTATGTTGTTTTTGATTGCCCTTTGAATATACCTGTTGGCCAGTTCAATCTGCATTTCTCTGACTGGCTTCATGTTTGCCTCTTCGTGGAGGTTTTGAGTCTGATACCATCTTGGTTTTCGAAGGCAAATTCGTAGGGCTCGGTTTTGAACGGTTTGTATTTTATTGATAAGGGCATGCGATTGATCCAGCCAGCAAGCATTTGAGTACAGAAAGAGTGGTCTGATCCAAGATTTGTAAACCAAAATTAGGCTTTCTTCGTTAACGTTTAGGTTACTAAGCTTCCAGAGTTGAAATAGCCTGCTGTTCGCTCTTCGTATTAAATCTTTGCAATGTTCATTCCATTTGAGGTTTGGAGTAAGAATGATACCCAAGAATTTTATCGATTGTGTCTTCTGAATGGTAATTCCTTTAATGTTGAGCTCTAGAGAAGATTCTTTCTTTGAGGGGTCTTTAAAGATCAGGTAATGAGTTTTATTTGGGTTAATTTTGATTTTCAATGAGTCGCACCAATTAATTAGACTATTCAGTGATGATTGGAGATGTTTTTCGATTAATCTCGGGGATCGTGACCTATAGTAGAGGGTAAAGTCGTCAGCGAACTGTGAGATCTGGGCTTTTATTTGCGGCAAACCACTGACGTAAATGAGAAAGAGAATGGGAGCAATTACGCTCCCTTGAGGTACTCCAGCTGTCGGGCTGAAACTATCACTGACAGTGGAGTTTATCTTCACAAAGATATTGCTTTGCGACAAGAATGAATTTATCCATCTTATGACCGAATTCTTTAGCCCTATCGAGTTTAATTTGTGCACGAGTCCTAGGCGCCATACAGCATCGAACGCTTTTTCGACATCCAAGCAAACGAAACCAAACATTTCGGACCACTGAAAGGCTTCACTGACGTGCTGAGTGAATTTAATGAGGTTGTCTGTTGTGCAGCGGTGTTTCCTGTAAGCACTCTGAGTCTCGCCGAATATATTTTGGCTTTCACAATATTCCATAACAATATTTTTTACAACAGTTTCACATATTTTGGCTATGCAGTTTGTAAGACTAATGGGTCGGTAGTTTTCAGCCTTCGATCAGTCTTTGTCTTGTTTTGGTATCATTTTTATCTGGGATTCTTTCCAATTTAATGGAACAAAGGAGTTGTTTATGGAGCCAGATATGAGGAGACAGGCAAGGGCTTTAACATTCTTTGGTAATTCTTCAAAGATTTTGTAGCAGATTTTGTCCGGCCCAGGGCATGTTTTTCTCGTCTCATTCAAGATTTCATCAAATTCTTTTGTGGTAACCACAATGCCCAGTTGTTCAGTATGTTCATTTGTATTTATTATTGCTTCTGTTTCATTTTCAATATTGTCGCAGAGTTCAGAAATTATTGATGAGTCCGTTGCGTGATTTTTCATTGTGTCCTTTAGCAGCTGTTTAAACATTTCGCTTTTCTCCTTGTCGGTGACCGCCACACTATCTTTATAGAATAATTTTGGGTATTCTGCTGTTTTTTGTTTGGGCTCGTTTTTATTAGTTAGTTCTTTTATTGCTTTCCAGAAGCCTTTGCTACCCTTATCACATGCACTTTCCAAGACCTTTGCTCTTTTTCTGTCTTCTGATCGCATCATTGATAGTTAATTTCTTTCTGTAGGTAATTTATCTCCGTTCTTAAAGAGGTATAGTGATCGCCAACTGCTATTTTGAGCTCTCTTCGCCTTTTTCTCCTCATTTTAATCAATTTTTGCGTCTCAACACTGTAGGGGAGCTCTTTCTTTTTAATGAAGGAGTCTTCCAGAGATTTGTGTATTAACTCAATTAAACTGGTGCTAAATTTATTTAATTCATTCTTTTTTGGATACTTCACAGGCCAGAGATTTGATGATCTGTGTAATTTTCTTGCATGTTCTCTAAACTTTCTGTAGTTGATTTTTGATTTTAGTTGAAAAACTTCACCTTTTCTCAGGTTCAGGGTCGTAATTGTAACTTTGTGATCGCTGCCTAAATCTTCTGATACTTGAAAGTTGTTAAAATGCGCAAAAAGTGAATTATCGCAAAAGTGCAGATCTAACATATTTTTTCATTTTCCATCAAACGACTGATATGTGTGATAACCGTTGTTCAGCAGTTTAAAAGTGCCCTCGTCAATAATATATAGGAGTTTTTCCCCATTTTCAGAATCGTAGGAGCAGTTTAGTTCATGGTGGGGAGCATTGAAGTCGCCACATATGAAGATATTGTTCAACTTTCAGGAAAATATTTTATCGGTCGAGAGTAGCTTTCCAGGGGAATTGTAAACAGTTATTATCCAAAAATTATCGAAAGAGGGCAACTTAAGGCAAATTTTAAGTATTTCGAGTGTTCTTCCATTGCTATCAGTTTCTTTTTCTACTGGTTCTATTCTTTTGATAACAATGCTGTTCTTCACTAAGATAGCAGAGCCATGATGACCGTTGATGAAGGTTTCCGATGCAACAATGTAGTTGTTGAGGGAGGTTGTTTTTTTCCAGTTCTTAACTTCATTTACACAAATTACATCTATTTCTTCTTCTGTTGAAAACAAAATCAGATCACTTATTTTGTTGTTTAGTCCGCGACAGTTCCATTGCAAAACCTTGAGCTTATCCATTTTGCGAAAAGTTTTGGCTGTTTGGTAAATTGTTTGTTTGAATTGAAATAACAGGAGTTGTATTTGCGCTTTTTATGCTGTCATGTTTTCTCTGGCCATCAATTTTTTCATTGAAGATACGTGAGGCGCTGTTAGAGACAATATTTATTATGTCACTGTAGGACATAGTGCTAAGAACTGTTCCTATCTTGCTCAGGACTTCAGCTACTAGAACAGCAATTTTTTCAATTGATGGCGTTAGGTCAGTCTTTGCTTGAGAGCTCTGTTTATTAGTTACGGCTGAGAATTTGTTCTCATTTATCTTTTTTGAGGCCTCTGCTAACTTATGCTGATATGCTGGACAGCCTCGATAAACTGTAGCATGAGCACCACCACAGTTTGAGCATTTGGCATTTTCTTTTGCAACATTGCATTCTTTTACACTATGATCTTGCGAGCAGCGAAGACATCGAATTGCATTAGTGCAATCCCTTGCTGAGTGGCCAAAATTCTGGCATTTGAAACATTGCATAACATGTGGTGGTTCGCGGCTTGCTTCACATCGGTATAGCTGCCAGCCTATTTTGACGCCATGTTTTTGAGCTGCGTTGACTTGATTGTTGGATTCCGTGATCACGCGTATTAATTCTGTTGGCTGGCCCGTTGCTCGACTTGTTATTCGTGAAACTTTGGTGACGTTCATTGCGTTGTTATTTAAAAGTTCTTCCTTTACCTCATCTTCAGTAATGCTGCGGTGAACATTTACAATGACCAAACTTGGTTTAGTTTTAGGCTTGGGAAGTGTATTCCTGGCGTTCACTTTGGCATTTGGAAAGGCCTGATTTAGGTTTAGTGACAGCATCAAGCATTCTCTTGAAGTGAGGTCCTCTGACTGAATAAAGAAGTCGGTATTGTTCCTCAGTTCTCTTATTTGCTTGATCTTGACGGCTGGAAACTTCGACCTGATTGCTTTTGCAAACTGAATTTGTGATGGTCTTGGGTCAATTGAAACAATCATTGGTCTTACGTTGTTGATTGGAGTTGGCACTTTTCTGAAGCGTTTTCTTTTATTCCTTACTTCAGTAAAATCGCTTTCGTCTTGCGTTGATTCTTCTGCCGTCATTCTGGCTTCAGATAAAAGCCTTTCAATTTGGCTCATTTTAAAACTCAGCCTCAAAAGAGGCTCTGACTTCTCGAAAAATTTTCTAATAAGACTTTGAAGATGAGGGATAAAACTGAGCAAAAAGTAAAGACTTTTGAGCTTAAGACTTTTGAAGGTGAGAATAAAACTGGAAGAAAAGTCGGGATTAAGAAGAAAAGTCAGGATTTTAAATCTTAAGCAAAATACAAAGCTAAGGCTAAGGAGGAAAGGGGTTTAAAGGAAATTTTGAAAAGTAAAATTAGGAGAAAAAGGTAAAAGAAAAAGCCAGGATTTTAAATCTGAGCGAAAAAGCAGCTTTTAGTGAAAAATCTCTTTTTATAAAAGACTCACTCCCAAAGGACTTTCCTGCACAAAGTGGAGTACTTGCTTGTGGCTTTCCTATCACACTTTGAGGTACTGATCCGAAAGTGACATTAATAGCGTTTTGATCATCATTAGACAATTAGCAATGATTTTATATTCATACAGCTCAAACATTTTAGTTTTTGTTCTTTTTCTATTTTTTTGCCAGAAAAGATAGCTGAAGTTTTTCGATTCGCTGTTTTGCCAGTTTTTTTCTTGGTGATCAAATTTATATACGCAACCGTTCTTTTTTTTTATTTTCCACTCAATTGAAATCCATTACTCAATAAATATGGCAAGCTTCTGCAATGCGTGAAAAAATGAGTTCTGTATAGTACATTTCTGTTAGTAGTTTTTAACATTTGAAGAAATACAAAAACTATAGGCAGCCTAAGTTTTTTCTCTCCTAATACGTCTTTCAGGACATTCACTCAGCTAAAATTGAATTTCACGTGAATGAGTTACACCGCCTGAAAAAAACTTTTAATTTCATGAAGAAACTAGAAAGTTTGGAAGCTAGCTTCAATTTTCTGTCACAAGCATAGCCGCTTTGAGCTTTGAAGTCTTTGCGATTTATGAAATAATCCTTCTGCTATCCGAAAAAATGAACTTAGCATCGGATTGAGCTAAAATTGAAAATAAAAACTCGTTAGCTGACGCCACCAAAATTAATTGATTTTCACGGTAATCCGCCGTCTCTATTGTTTGTTTTTGAAATTTCAAGGTTCCATTATTCAGCAATCTATATTACAAAATTATTTTTTAAAAGAACACTTATCAATTTTAAAGGATCGTTGGAGGAAAGATATGATTGACTCTAAATTTCTTTTCTATTTAAAGACAGTCACCTTGTCTTCAATTTGCCGCATCCTCGATAAGTAAGAAAAGAGGAAGAATTTATTCTTTATGACAATTATAAACGTTTGACGGTTCATAGAACAGGGATAATTGAATTTGGGTGATGTGAGATAATTTAAAACTGAATTGTTGTTTTTGGCGATCAGGAGGGCGGCCTCACATGATAATAAATTTTTGTCCTGATTCACTCGATTGCCGAAATGTTCGTACATTGATGCGCCCAGCCGATAGTCGCAGCTTTTGGATTTATGAAGTACTAACAAAGTCATAACGAATGAGAGGTACAGAAAGTCGTAATCGTGGCTGAGGAAGGTCAGTCAAAGCAACGATTATCCGTCGCTCATTAAAAATACTTGACGACAAAAGTACTTATCCTCTCATGAAAAGTACTTGACGACAACCCTGGTCAAATTTTTCCGCCCAAAATTATGTAAGAGTGGGGCTGCAATGGGAGGATTTTTCAGGAAAATGCAGCTCAAAACTCTTACATCTTTTTGGGCTGCATTAGGCTTCCAACGGGGGTAAAATGGTGTAAGAGTGAGAGGTTAAATGACAAATTAACCCCCACTCTTTTATCTTTTTGGTCTGTCAAGGGGAGTAAACAGCAACTATTTGTTTCACAGTAACTGAACGAATTCATCAATCAAACCTAATACTCTAAATAAAAAAACAGGTTCAATCATTTTTGTTCCGCCCACTTGTGGGGGGAGGAACTATATACTCAAATGGGTTTTTTGTTCACACAATTTTGGTCGATCAATATTTTCATCGTCGAGAGTTGAGACTGGTTTCATTAGAAAACTCGTCCAGCGTAACATATAGAAAAAAAATTATTTTGATTTTCGTTTTTTACAGGGAGTTTTATACGGGTTTTTGGGGTAAATTTTCTGCTAATTTTTTCGAATTTGAGACTTTTTTTAAATAAAAAATGGCTCAAAATAAGCTTTTGATTCCTACTTCCTTTAAATTTTCACAAAGTAGAGAACTAACATCTGCTACCAAATCTTTCAAAACTCCAAAAAAGAAGCTGAACATTCGCTTTCCATTGAAGTTTTCTTGAACTAAATGTTTGCTGCTTTTTCGAAAAATAAACCTAATTTTATACAAAATGCAAGATTTTTTGATTTTTTTGTGGATTTTTGAAACACTTCAATTGCTAATGGATCCTTTTTGCAAACATATGGAATAACTATTTGCTTTTGTTGGACGCTGAAAAAAATCAGGGCTAGGTTTGAACTTATCATGGGTTCTTACAATCAATCATTGTTCGGATTATATTAGGGCGCGTTCTTTTTCGAAATTTGTTTGCAGTTCTGTTTTTATGTTAATTTCTGACAAGAATTTTTTCAAATCACGGCCAAATCAGTAACAGATCCCATTTACAACAAAATAGGGCCATATGAAAAAATAAGTTGTCTGCAGAGATAAGCTAATATTTTTGATGGCTTTGACAAAGTTTTTCGTAAAATTCAAATTATTAAATTATTTCTTTATGTTTCGGATTCATTTGTCATTCCTTTGGCAGCCTCATAACAACGTTTTAATAAATAAAGATTCAATTGGGTTCTTATATAGCTGCAGTTGAGCCTATACAATGCCTTCAGTTGTTATCTAATGCCTATTTGAATATGCGACTTTAAATATAATTGATTAAAGAGAGTATTAGTGAAATTTTGAAATTTGTCATTTTTGTTTTTATTTCTCTCCCATGTAGCTTAGTTTGAACTGAGCAGGGCAAAACTTCTTCCATGGTGAGGAGACATTAGTGGTTTTTTTATTCAAGTAATTTTTTTGGCTTTCTTGTTACGAATTTTCTTAAAAATTTTCTGCACTTTTGCATATTATTCTGTATTTTCGGTAGATGTTTATTCACTTTTCAACTAATCAAATTAAGTATAGCTCCAACTGGCATTCAGATAGTGCGGAAAATAAACGTTTTTATTAAATTACGTGAAAAGTTTTTAGCTTTAACGACTGTGAAGCCGTTCTCTCACAAACATTATTGTTCTTTTGTCTTTGCCTGTAATTCTGGTTCGTTTCGTTTTCGTACAGAATATTCCTCTCAATCAAAAACTTTGTAGATTTTTAATTGAAAAAATTTAATGATTTCCGATTAGAGATAAAGATTCTGATGAATTTCAATTAAATTTTTTTAAAGAAAATGATTTTATACTTCCTATTTTTTCATATACTCCTCTATTTAGGGTGAAATTGGTTACCTTTTCAGATTATACCCTTAAAAATAGTTCCAACTGGCATTGAAGGAACGCACAAACAACTTGTTTAAAGATTTCATTGACAGCCTATAGTTTTAACGGCTGCCCATCCAAGCTTTCCGAAACTTTTAAGGATTTATTTGTTTTTGTCTCTAAATGTCGTTCTTTGTGTTATCGTACGGCATATTTTTGACAATCGAAAGTTTTGATTGCTTCTTCGATTATTTAACTGAATCTCTTTCTTGATTTCAGTTTATAGCGAGCGGTTTTAAAGACTTTAATAACATTTTTTTAATGTAACCATTTAAGTTATCACTTTTTTCTCTTTGTCGTCAACATGTAACTAAACCCTTACTGACAGAGCTCATCAATTGCCGGCTGCTCTATACAACAATTTGCTGTTAGTTATGTTTAGACAGTCGTCTATAGAGCTTAGAAATTTGTTTTAATAACGATTTCTTGAGTTTTCGTTACTTGTCAAAACTTCTTCTTTTTTGCTGTCTTTTCCACAAAGACTTTTTTCCGAGAAGACGCTGTTAAAATCAAAAAGTAACAAAGCAAACTTTTAAGTGCTTTCTTCAGTTTAAAGATTTTAATGGTTTTTATTGTATTATAGATATAATGGCTTCAACATTGTGGCCTCGATAAAATGTTTCTAAATTTTGAGTTCTTTCCGTATTTGCTGTTTTCTGCAGTCCTATGATTTTGTCTAAATAATAACAAGCACAACTGTATTACTGATTAATTGCAAAATGGTCTGTTTTCGTTTTAATTTCAAAGCTTATGGTTTGTTTGAAATTTTTAGAATATCTCCTTTAAAGATGTCGGCCAAGTTTTGTTACTATTATGTTATTTCTTTCAATTTTGTAGCTTAGTCGTTGTAACTACAGGTCGAATCCTCTTTTCAGTAAACCAAGATCTAAACTTAATAATAGTTTTATTTTTTACTAATGGTTTCTAAGAAAAATTTGATTTATGGATATTTGCTCTTTCTGAGTTTTTGGTTCCTTTCGACATTATCACACTAATAGAGTGGCCTAATTGGCGTTGGAAAAATTCAAACTGAGCGGTGTTTAATACTTTCCATGAATAGCTTGTGGTTTCAACAGTTGCTGCACAGCGTTCCTCTTAAATTCAATTGTTTTTCGTTTCTTTTTCGCTTTTATTTTTGCAGTCGTCCGACATATTACGGATAACGACAAATCACAATTGCGAATTGGTTCTTATGACGTTTAATTTAGCCTTCCAAATAAGCCGAGTTTATACGAAGTGGTTTCAGTCAATTTGAAATTGTTTGTTTTCAAAAAGAGAAACGTATTTTTTGAACTTTGTCCGTTTTGCTCTTTTTTTTCGACCTGTCTCCCAATCTCCTTATTGAGAGGTCCTATTTCATATCAAATGAACATCTAATGAAGTACCAGTTGATTTGCTAAGATCGGGTTTCACCGGATTGCTTTTTCATATTGATATTTTCTGGTTTTTGAATATAGTCATCGAGTTTTGGTCTTGATTAAAGTTTGCTATTATTTGTTTTCTATATGTTTCATTTGTAATTGTATTCACCCTCAAATTAGGGTTTTTTTAAACTTATAATAACTTCAATTTAATGATACTTGTGAAAAAATGAAAAAAGAAATGGTTTTGATTTCCGGCAATTGATTTAATTAAGTTTTTTATTAGACGTCGTTGATCTGTAGAAAATAGTTCATAAAATCCCTTTTTTGAAGCACTTCACTGTTTGTGGATCATAATAATTCAACGGTTTGAAAATCAGTTTTTTGTAATAAAAACTGGCTAAAGGTTTTGCAATATTTCGTCTGGGGTGAGCATCCTGTTGAACTTAGACTTGATTTGTGTCCTTTGCCCCCTGCCTCCCTGTCCGAGACAAGCATTGACACATTCGGCACCCTAGTCAAGACCTGGAATTTATGAAAAGACCTGTCTCCAGGTGGGGGAGGGGGGGGGGTAAATATGGAATTGAATTACACGGTCGAGGACCCTAGTTAAATTCGGGAAATTCGGTTAATTCTTCCATAAGTCCAGCCAAATTCTTTTCATATGCAAAAATGAGGCAAACTAAAAATTCCGACAAAATCTGGGTTCGATTTTGTGACCTTCTCCAATCATACCCGATGCTTAACCTTTTGCGCTGCATGTCCTTAACTTTGAAGGAAATTGAAAACAACTCATTATAACGGTCGGGAGCGTAATTCCAGGACATGTTTTATTGTCCAGCCAAATACCAGAACATCTTTATTGTCCAGCCAAACTCCAGAGCACCTTTATTGTCCAGCCAAATTTCAGAGCACCTTTATTGTCCAGCCAAATTTCAGAGCACCTTTATTGTCCAGCCAAATTTCAGAGCACCTTTATTGTCCAGCCAAATTCCAGGACGTATGTTTTAGTTCCAGTCAAATTCTAGGACGGTTGGTTTAGTTCCGGCCAAAGTCCAGGACATCATATTAAGTCCAGACAAATTCTTTTCATACCCAATATCTGTCGAGGACAGTCTTTTCATACCTTAAATCTGTCGAGGACGGTCTTTTAATAATTCCAGGTCTCAACTAGGGCAGTCAGAGCATCGGAGAATTTTACCCTCTGTCTCTTCAAGCGAAGCAAAAGTGTTTCTTCAGACAACTCATTCAAACACATTCAAAAACCTTAAGAAGCTAAATTAATTGAACTCAGGCTGAGCTCGCACTCCTTACTGCAATAGTTGCCCGTATTTCTGGCCTATTACTCAGTCAATTACAAACCACACCAAATAACTTTTGACCACTGCATTTTCTTAAGTTATCTGATTTATTGCGCGTGGAATCATGAAGTAAATTTTACAATGAAACCAATTTTTCATTCTCCATTATTTCAGCTGTTGAGAGTTGATAGAAGGCTTGATTTTGCTATTCGCTCTGATCAGCGTGTGTTAGAGTACACAATCTTGTAGATGAGTTTTGATCATAAGATCGAGCTTGAAATGATAGCTCAATATCAGAGAGCATAGTAAGAACCTCGCAGTCTGGACCAGTTGGCTCGGTGAAGAGAACAACTCTGCAATCAATCAAGAGATTGTGGGATCAAAACCCGCCAAGGTCGCAAACTTAACACTCATTAATTTAATGGTGTTGACTGTTGACATAAAATCAAACTAAGGAGCATAGAACTGCTGTGATAGGTTATGGTCCCAGCATAACGCTCTAACCTGAAGTTTAATGCGATGAAATATGATGCTCAACTTAGTTCTAACAGCGTGTGCCACTAAAATATTAGTACCAAAAAAACAAGGTTATTTTCTATAAAAATGAAACTAACTTCCGAGTATAAGATTATTTGATAATCACACACGCTTGAATATTCGGATGTTTCAATTTTCTTTGCTTAAAATCGTAACCTTACATGCATTTTGCAGCAATTTGGCGTTAAATGTTGAAAATGGATTTTGTAAATTGTGTGTTCTAATGCACATGCGCATGTACTTTGTATGATATGCGTTTTAATCATTAAAAAAATTCCTTTCAATTTGCATTATTTTGCTTTCTATGCAGTCTTAGACAGCTAAAAGCAAAACAGGCTCGAGTTTTATTTTTTTTGGTACTCAAAATGATGTCGGCAAAATATTACACTGAGAGTTGGTAGCTTTCAATCTTTACATTGGCTCTAATTTAAGAACGATAACAATGATTTTGCAAAAAAAAATCGACTGACTACTTTTGTAATTGTTTGTGATTTATTTTTTCTGAGGAAAAGGTATTTTCCTCTATATACGTTTTTTACCTCATTGAGTTACGCTTAAAGCTATTAAATTTTCTGTGGCTTTGATCATCAAAAATTATGCAGAAAGCTTCTTTAATCATTGAAATCAAAGTAGCTTTCAATTTTCCAATTAAGTATTGTTAACTACCAGTTTAGCTGCATTTTGTAAAATTATACAGAGCTGCTTTTTTAATCAAAGCTCAGAGTTCGTTAAATTTATGTTGCTTACTACGCACAGGAAGCGCATATACGTATCAATTAGCTAGAAAATAAAAAGAACAAATTTTTAATTTAGAGATAACTCCGCTATCGAATTCCTGAAAGATTCTGGTACTGATAAATAATTTTTCCTGCTTACAGTCTGACCCCATATATCGAAAAATTATAAAATTACCACTAACTATGGCATCTCTGACAAGTTGTGCTAACAGAACTTTCATATCATTAAAAGCACCCCCCCCCCCCCCCCCACTCCATCTTAATGGGCATATATGTTTTAAGTCCAGGCACACGTGCTATTTTTTGCATATTAACTAATGCATCATTTGCGAGTAGGGGGCTTAAAAACCACGGGGGGGGGTTTAGGGAAAGGAGTAGATCTATATAATACTTTTAAAACATCAAGTGAATAAAAACCCTGTTCTATTTTTTGTAGATCAGGAAAGTTGTAGTCGAAAAACCTCGTCCAAATTCCTTGTTTAAATCGAAACCTTGTTTAAATTTGGGAACCCAATTTTTTATTTTTTAGTTTTCCTGAAGCGTTTCCATTCTGCAGTCAAATAAAATCTCAGACATCGAAAGCGTGCATCATTCTATTGCCAGCATGCTTACTAACTTATGACTAATATAGAGAACAGACTTAAAATAACCCTACTTTATAATTTTGTTATGATATTAAATATTATATCTATTTTAAAATTCCTGGAAACCATTTGCAGCAATGCACTCAAGCGAATCAGCAAATCAGGTGCAAATCTATATGGCTCCAGATTACGAGCCCTCGAACAAATATTATAAATATTGCGCAATTTTTAAATTTGTGTTTGTCTGGTAAAAATTTACTAGGATGACTGGACGGTTTTGTCTACTAGAATGACTAAAAATTGATAAAACGTAGTCAAGCAAATACAGCAATTGCGACATGCCTTGAATATTGGCGAAGACTGAAAAAAAAATTATTTCTTACACGTGTTGTGATGATAACGGTTATAGGATATCATGTAAAATGAGCTTTCTTCATATTGAGTGCAATCGTTAACTCGAATCCTCCTGTTAAAAGGAAACTAGGTAAAAACATGCTTGCAAATGATGTTCCATTCGCTCTTATCCACAAAATTTCCAAAAAAGAGTATGCCATATTTTTCCAAAAACAATTACTATGTACTGCTATGAGTTCTAAAACAGCAGGGTGCATAGAAACATAATCTATGAACCCAGCAAAAATGAAGAGCTTCATTTTTAATCTTTTTAAGATCAACAATTAGCTCGTAGCTATTTTTTCCAGCCTAAATCGACAAAGTTTAACAGTTGTTTAAAATAGTGAGTTTAACAAATAAACACGAAACAAAAAAGTTCATGTTTAAACGTCACTTATGGTTCTTTCAGTTCGCGCCAGCCAGTTTTGCTAGTTGTCGGAGTGTTTGTTTTGCTGCGGGGCAAAATTCATCGTCGTCGTCATTGAAGTCAAAATTATTCCTTTGTCGTTTGATAAAATTTAGATTACCCAAATCGTCAATCTCAGTAACTATTGCGAATTCCTTTCTTCCTCTGCCATTGTCGACTAGCGCAATTTGTGTTGGTAATCAAGCATCGTCGCTTTGTTGCAGCATTGACAGCTGCCTCAAATTCCAATGGTGGCTCGTTCAGATAAATAACTTTGCTGTTATTTGATTTTTTTGTTTCTCTGAGCTCTGCGTTTTTTTAACTGGTTGTTGTCCTCAAAAACAAAAACTTGCCTATTACAGTTGGCAATATGTTGGTGTTGACAGTACTTGGCACAAAATAGCTTGCTTTAATGGCATCGTGTTGAATATTCACGCCTAGATAAATATGAAAAGTTTTGAGCGTTTCGCTTGTTACGTTCTAGACCCCGTCTGCATTGAAGAGAAGATTAAGATCAATAAACTATTCTTCCTGGAGTATCTCACCTATGCAAGTAAGCGATTATTAATGTTTTCATTTTGACTTTTCAGACTAGCAAAAATTTTTTTTCTAATTGACTTCGAAGTTCTGGTCCCTAACTTCATTGGATTGGACAAAT